>NC_043996.1:19091984-19391984 GCF_902150065.1 Myripristis murdjan | reverse complement strand
TGGAGAGTGAATATTATCCATGTTGCCATATGGTTGGTAGGTATAGCCTGTAACAACACACACACTTACACATTACACTGTATATCTCATTATCGTTTACTGTAATTGTTGCATTTAAAATCCCCCGCTTAGCATTTGTACCTCGTAGATATTTTACAGCCTGGTGCTTGTGTCAGAAACCAATACAGTATGATTAGCTCAGCGTTAATATGAATTTATGTCCAAGGCTATGTTATAGTTTATGGTTGCTTTAAGCTGTCTGATGTTCTGTACTTCTTACTAAGGTGACCCAAATGTTTGTGTGAACAACAAAGATGGGCGAGAATCTAAAGGCTGATTTTAGACAAGACAGTTTACCTTGCTGCTGCCAGAATGACAATTTGATACTGCGGGAGAAAATGATTTGGACATTATGAGTGCATTATTAGACATGACACAGTTGTTTTAGTGTTAAACCTGAGAGCACTGCACATGTTGCACTGTGTTTTATGATCACATTCTTCTGTGCATGGCATTACCAAAGACTTGGTCAGGCAACCATTTAGTCTTTGTTTTGCTGTTGTTTCCTGTCTGTATGACTGGTGATGGTCAGTCAAACCTGGCTGAACTCAGTCAGCAGGAAGTATTCAGGACTCTGTGAGCCTCAGGCCAACCAACCTGTTGAGCTCTGCAGCCTGATACAGTAAAGAAAGCACACAAGATGTGATTGACATATGTGGAGAAGGAATATTACGCATGATGCCACTTTAAAATTGAAGTGATATCCTAAGATAAAAATGTACCAAAGCCTTATTTTACAGTGCAGTATACTCATACTCAATCACTCTGGTTGAAATTTGTGCCCCCTTGTGGCTGGATGAACAGAGAATGATATTTGGTGGGAATTAAATGAAACTGCAGCATTATGCTACTGAATGTTTTGGGTCATCTTGGTAAATCCACCTTTTTTTGCCTGGTAGACTGCTAATAGATATTTTTTATGTTGCTTGCTGGAACAAGACAAATGGAAAGCTTTATTTATGTAGCTGTGGAAGATGGATTGTGTTAGTAAAATATACATTGCACTATTTGAAGAAGTGCGTAATCATGCACGAGTCATCACGATTTCAAGTGATTACGTCAAGAATGTGTGGAAACATCGGGCTGTGTGCTCAAACACACTCTGCCCAAACGGGAAAGAAGGAAGAGATTCTGTTACGAAACTGTGCCACTGATGCTCCAGCAATCAGACCCGCACCTCTGCACCAGACCGCATTCATTTTAGTTTCCAGCTGACAGATGACTCACGCTGCTTCCAATTCTCATGGCTCAAGTGCATCATCATTAAAAAAAAAAAGAAAAAGAAAAATGAATTAATAAAAGTTCTCTTAAAGACAGTTTTAGTGCACTGGCCAATAATTGTCAGAAGATAAATGTGTAAATTGTTATTTTACAGATTTGGCTGCTTTTATACTGGCATTGTTCTGGATCTAAGCATGCAAATCCACTTCCACTGTACTCTCTTTGCCTCTGTCCCTTTCTCCTGCCTTACCGCTTGCTAATGACGCCAGCCCCCCACCCCACCCCATCCCCCGAAGTGCTGCTTGTAAAGTATTGCTACCCATGATCCTCGTAATGACTAACTGGAAACCTTCTTCTTGGCTCTGTCTTGTATATAAAACCAGATTACTGTGTTGGGTCCCATCAGACAGATGATATTAACTCTCTCTCTCCCTCTTTATACCATGATGAATAGAAACTGGCCTGCGACTTTGTCAAGTGTCTTGTCAGTGTTAAGAGTGCTAATCAAGGATCAGTTTTGCACATTTCAGGTCAGTGCGGATGAGGCGGTCAACAAGGACCTGGTAGACGATCCCAGGTCTGCACTCTTGCTCTGAGCTTCTTGACAGATGCAGGTCTCAGCCTGTGATGAAGTCTTAATCTCAGTGCTCACGTTTATCTTTGAGTGTTCTGGAGTTCTGCTGATGTCTTCTCATGTCTGTGGACACGTAACAAAAGTTGTCGAGAAAAACAAAACGAAATTAAAAAAAAAAAAAAAAGCGAGAAATAAATAAGTGTTGAAACTTATTTCATGTCTGGATTTTTTTTCATTTTTGCAGGTGTTGTGATATGCAATTTGCTCTAGCAGAGTGGTGGTGGAAGTTCAACAGAGCTCGCTAGTTTCTAGTTGCACTCATAAATATTTGAATTTCTCTGTCCAAACCCATCAAGGTTTACATGGAAAGAGAAAAAAAAAGATATTGACTGTGCAACCTAATGAAATGATATCCATCTGAGACAAAACAACAGAATTTCACTCTCTACGCTTACTATGCTCACGATGAAAGGGCAGAAATCGCTTGAAAAGCGATGTTCCCCCGGTACTCGGACTTGGTTTTGTGCCCCTGGTATACCTGCACCATAGTGCTGGTACTATAGCAACCCAGCTTACAGCCGTCCTGGACCACCAAATGTTGATATGAGTTAAGCAGATTTGGGGTGGGCCCATTCACTGGACTTTTTTAGGGGCCCAGACGTTTCTGTGGTCACTTTTAATGACGGGGGGAGATTGATGATGAGATGGACAACATATTTTGATGACTTTTGCTGTAAATTTGCTAATGTTATCATTATCAGATAGCCTTTACACCTTTCAACTGATATCAGAATAAATTGGGTTCATTTTTGCAGGAAACAAAACAGCAAAATTTATACTGCTCTGAGTCTTGAAATGTGTTAATTCCTGTATTAAGAGATCAAACCTCCAGAAACACCTGTAGCATAAAGAACAACATTGATATTAATTTCCTGTTTCACCATTAAAGATTGGTTGTGACATTTCAATGATGTTGCCATTTGATTCCTGGTTAGTCATATACATATGTAACCTGGGTTTACATTTGTATATTTTTATATTTGTCTTTGCATGTTGCATGGTTCAAAAATTATGAAAATATTATTTTTCATCCAATGCGGATGCTGATTCAAGACGACTGCCAAACGAAGCCACTGGGACATTATTTGACCTCGGCAATAAGCAAAAATCTGAACTGGACACCGTGCCACGGGGGTGCATGAGAACCCATTTCTCCTGCCGGATTAGCTCTGTTACATAACATTTCGTACTTTTGCTCTCAGGACAGGGTGTATGTGAGCATGTGAGTGGTGTCTGCTGTGTTTCTGAGGTCTTCCATTATTGATTATGCGCTCACAATGTAATCAGCTCAAGCAGGGCCAGTCAGACTAATCCCCTAATAACAGAGGCATAAACTCTGGGCTTGTCACAAAGGCCCTGCATGGACAGTGAGGGGCACCTGCCTCACGTCAGGCCACTGTTGTTGAAACAGACCATTCTCCAGTTTGAGAGGTCTTTGTGACGGACAACAAGTTTGAGAAGATATAGATCTGTTCATTGTGTGACGAGTGGTGAATATTTTACCACGTGTAAAATGTGCATGCATTTGTATCTCTGCCCACACATCTGTCTGCCTGCCTATCCCTCTCTCTGTCTCTTGTCTTTCCTGCACCTCTGTGCTCTAGCTCCCCAGTGGCTTTCCCCTTCCCCCACATGTCACATAAATTAACACAAAAGATCAATATGCAAAACGTAAATTCAAATCTCCCTGATCTTTCAGTCACACATCTCTCTGAAGCCAAATCTCTGAGGCTTCCATGACACACTACAGGAGAAGGTTGGATAAGTAATCAAGGCATGCAGTATTCCTGTCCTCCCTTGTAAATATGCAAGAACACAGTAACCCAATCATGCACACGCGAGTGTGTACATGTACGCACACACACTTCTCGAGACCACCAGCAACGTGTTTCCCCCTACAGTACATACATTAACAGTGCCATAGGTCTATATTTCTGGTTGCTGGTCACCCTATCCCACCTCTTTAATTATGCACAGTAAGTGGGCCCCCCATGTGAGGTCTGGGGCCAGGCGATGCTCTTCCTTGGTCTTGTTGTTTGTTGGCTGCTCCAGGTGAAGAGGCAGATGAAGAAGACACTCTGGATTTGCTAGTGACGCCGCAGCTTCAGGACCAAATTGTAAGTACTGTACACATTTATTAGAATTAAAATAATTAGATGATTGGAAAGCATATGTAAGCTCTCTGAAAGGCTAATGTAAACAGACAAGATTTGGAATTCAGGAAAGGGGAATAAACAAAATGTGATAAAAAGTGACATATTATTGCGTTTGCTTAGTAATTAAGTGAGAAATTTCAAGGGTGAAAAAATGTGTGTGTGTGTGTGTGTGTGTGTGTGTGTGTGAGAGAGAGAGAGAGAGAGAGAGAAGAGAGAGAGAGAGAGAGAGAGATTTTTTAAGAAATGAATACTTCTATAGTGTTATGATTTTTTTTGGTTTGTTTTTGGTTAGTGCATTATCATAATGATTTCTATGGACCTAAGATATAGTGCATATTATCCTCAGGTTGCTGTAGTATTTGGAATAAAGTAAGGATGCCATTATGTCAAATGAACTAAATAAATTAAATACACTGAATATTTATGAATAAGACTATTCTATGGATATAACTTTTGCAAAGTTGCCACTCGGGGTATCTGACTTCTTGAGCTGCCATTTTCATTTAGTTGAACACCTTGCATGTAGCATTCAGACTGCTGAGCGGCATGGATCTTGTTAAAAATCCTGTGAATCAGTGAGGCTACCTGAAGCAGCATATCATGTCTCTGTGAACTCTAACACACGGTCTCTCCCACACTCAGTGGGGGGTACAGTACACTACATCAAGTGACCAGGGTCCTGTTTCACCTCTTGTCGTTGCCCCATGTGCTGTGGCTTGTCTTCTGTACAGTTTGCATGTTTGTGTGTGTGTGTGTGTGTGTGTGTGTGTGTGTGTGTGTGTGTGTGCTCTCCGGGGGCCTTTGTGTCTAAGAAGAAGATTACTTTGGGGATGCTGACACTCATGTTCTTTTTCACGTTCCTCTCAAGGTGGGGGCCTCACTTTCTTTTTATTTCCTCTTTTTCCTTTATCCTATTTCTGTTGTTAGTACTGTTGTTATTCTTACCTCTGCCAAGCAGGTGAAACCTCCAGCAGGGAGTTATGGGATCTCCCCTGTCCATCAGTCTGTCAGGAGGATAACTCAAAAAGAACAGAACGGATTTGCATGAAACATGAAGTTTGGTCATGGACCAGCAAGGAACTGAATAACTTTTCACGACAGTTAGCCTCAAGGGGGCGTGGCAATGTGCAGAGCTTAACACAAACAGGGCTTGAATTTCTAAATGCATCCACATAAAGCCATGAAACCCAGCAAGAAAGTTGGTTACAGGTTTAAGGCAACAGTGACCGACTTTACACACTGATTGGCCAAAGCTGCTGTTGTCCTATGATAACAGCATTGCTGAAAAGGGTGTGGGGGTAAGTACAAGCAGTTTGTCTGCACTTAACACCACAAAACTGGACTGGGAGGTTGGCATAGGCCAACAAAGAATTGATTATGTTTATGACCAATCAGCTTCAAAGAGGGCATGGCAATGAGCGAGGATTAATGCAAACAGGGCAGGGTCGTAGTGTCCAAACACATCCATGTAAGGTCACAAAGCCCGATGGGAGGGTTGGCTGTGGATCAGGGGTTTTGATCCATGACCAAGCCTCCTAAAAGTTGGTCAGTAATGCCTTAACTCAGGAGTTAGTGTCCAACTTCCTCACTGACTGGAAAAAAGGAGTGTGTCCTATGACAACAGCATTGCTGAAATGGTGTGGGCCTTAGCACAAGCAGACCCTAAACATCCAGCTGTGACCTTGGCAGAGGTCGGCGTTCAACTTAGTGCCTTGTTGTGTTTGCTGTATTGATTTTTGGTAATTTTGGGACGTAAAGCATGAATAAGTAAATGAATGAATCAATCAGTCTTGCTTTGCTTTGTTTTGTTCTTTTGTGTTTTCTCCCAAAGACATTTCCAGAAAGAGAGGCACGTTGTCCTGTCCCATTGAGACGTGTGAATGAACAGCATCAACATGGAGAACGGCAAGGTGACCAACCATCAATACAGGGGAATGCCTGCAACAACAGGAGTTAATTTAAGAAGCGGGGAAGTGGTATTTAATTTAATTTTCTGGGTGTAGCAGAATACCCGTTCCCCATGTTATCTGTAGATTTATGGTAGACATATAAAGAATGCAATTTGAACAGGGGAAATCTCAATGAAAGCTTAATCTTGCTTTGTCTCAGTGAAGGCACTGAGGGAAAAAATAAAATTCTTTGTCTCTTTAAGAAACAGTTGTTTTAGATTATATATATATATATATATATATATATATATATATATATATATATATATATATATATATATATATATATATTTTTTTTTTTTTTTTTTTTTTTTTTTTAAATAACCATTAAAAACTCAGGACTATGTAATTTTCTGATTATATGGATTGTAAAAAAAATCCCTCACCCCTGCTGTGTGTGTGCCCCCCAGCAGCCAGTGAAGGAGGTGCTCCCTCTACCTCGCCACCCCACCCTAACCACTGTGCCCTCTTCATCTGCAACCCTCATCGCAACTAACAAAAAATACACCACAGGCTCCATACAGCATGTGCAGGTGGCCTCATCAGGTGAGCAGTGCAAAGAACTCAAATGGCCTCCCAAGAGCTGTTTAGCACTGAAGTTATAAGAAAATGCTCTTTTTTTTTTTTTTTTTTAGTGTGCATGCCTCTATAAGAATTCAAATGGGACATAGTTAGAGCCATTTTCTCGGTTTGTTTTTAAAGCAGCCTAATCTAAATTATGATCAAAGGTACATTAAGTTACTGAACATGCTATACCATTTATACCAATGCTTCCTCATATAGCATTGACACTTTGATACAAGTGTAGGAGGAAACTATACATTTAAGGCCAAAGAAATGTTGACTGAGTTTAGCTCTGATCTGATCATGTCGCTGAGGGAAAGGTTGTCATCAGTTCTTCATTATCATTATCATTTTGTCCATCCTTTTTTTTCAAAGTAAGCTTGGATCCTTCAGTTGCAACTTGTAGCTGCATCTGACATTTAATTTGCCCAGTATAAAGGGGGTATAAGGCATTTGACCTCGGATTAACTGGTACTGTGCACTCCAAGACCATTACACAATACAGGTTTGTCACAGCGAATGCAGGTCAAAATGTTTCAGTTCCTCAGATATTGTACAAACTGGGCATACTGCATGACACTAGACTACTTGTAAAAACAGTACAGATGAACATGTATGCCCTGAAAAGTGAAAGTGAAAGTGAAAAGTGAATTTTTCCAGTGTGGCAGGATTGAAAAGATTGACTAAAAGGCCAGGGCACCACTTCATTTCAAAGATACACTGAATAAATTAAACAAATGTAGCATGCTTCAGACAAATAAATTTCATTTAAACCTGCTAGTAAAATTGTGTGTATTGACCTCAGACCTTTGTTATTGTTGCTGCTTTTTGGGCACAGTGGTGACATCGTTCAGCCATCTGAAGCCTCCAGAGAAGGACGAGAGTTTGTTTGCTAATATGAAGTCTATCAAGTCCTTGAGGCATGCTGGCTTCACTGCCGTCTTCACTGGACAAACGGTGAGCTGGCTAAACATAAAACTTGTGTGAAACGATTTGAGAAGAGGAGGGGCCAGTGCTACCTTTAGGAGAAAAGGGAAATGATTCATTTAGATGACACAGTGGATTATAGGCAGCAAAAATGTAATAAAAATGTGATTATTTCTTTGGTGGGAAATAATCCGTCAGTGACTAAACTGCGCTGTTGAATATTGACAGAGGTTGGACACTGAGGATGAGATGGAGGTACCTATAGTTGATGTCATCCTGGCTGACATCGACTCCCTGGTGCCCACTCATGATGAAGCCGGCCGGCCAATCGCAGAGTGGAAAAGGCAGGTGATGGTGCGTCAGCTGCAGGTCAGGCTGCAGGACGAGGAGGAGCAGAGGAGACAGGTACTGATCATGTGTGTACATCTGTGTGTGAGGAATCATGTATATATTGTGGCAACTTGAAGCTTCAGCTCCCTCCACAGATTTTCTATGGGATTAAGGTCTGGAGACTGGCGAGGCCACTCCATGACCTTAATGTGCTTCTTCGTGAGCCACTCCTTTGTTGCCTTGGTCGTATGTTTTGGGTCATTGTCGTGCTGGAAGACCCATCCACAACCCATTTTCAGTGTCCTGGCGGAGGGAAGGAGGTTGTCACTCAGGATTTTGCGGTACATGGCCCTGTCCATCCTCCTGTCGATGCGGTGAAGTCGTCCTGTCCCCTTGGCAGAGAAACACCCCCAAAGCATAATGTTTCCATCTCCATGCTTGATGGTGGGGATGGTGTTCTTGGGGTCATAATCAGCATTTCTCTTCCTCCAAACACGGCGAGTTGAGTTGATGCTAAAGAGCTCAATTGTGGTCTCATCTGACCACAGCACCTTCTCCCAAGCATTCTCTGAATCATTCAGGTGTTCATTGGCAAACTTCAGACGGGCCTGTACATGTGCCTTAGTTACTGTTAGTATGTACAAACTTTATATTAGAGTGAGTGTGTGTGAGTTTGTGTTTGTGAGTGTGCGTGTGCGTGTGCATGAGCCATAGACTGTGTCATGAGCACGAAGTGGTGTATATGCCAACAATGTGCAGGATAATAAAATACAGAGATGACAAAGGCTGAATCTTTCAGGAAAAGCTTGTTCACATAAATGAGAGATAGATGCTTTGTGTAAGTTGTGTGCCGTGACTACAAAAGTTAGCCTGATATCTTTTTCATGAATTATTTTTCAAAAAGACTGGACTTCCTTAGAGTTGTGGTTAATATCTACTTCCTCCCCCACAATCAGCACCTGGCTAATGGCTACATACCAGTGGATGGCTGGAAGTACTCCCAAGCCCACAATGCGGTCCTGGGGCCCTTTGGCGAGCTACTGACTGAGGAAGACCTGGTGTACCTGCAGCGACAGATTGAGAATGTGTCAATCCAGAAGCGTTGCCAGGCCTATGAGCTAGAGCTGACCAGACTGACCGAGGAGCTGAGGGCTCTTTTACCTGATCCTATCGTTAGCATTTCAGTAAACAAGGAGGTCCTACAACAGATGGATGCAGAAGGACACCTGCCTTTACCAGTTTGGTGCAGCCGTGTCTCAGAGATTGTCAAGAGTATGTCACTGCTACTGACCCACCTGACCAGCAAAGAGGGAGGAGGCAGCGCAGTGGAAGGGATGATTGAGGGGGTGACAGATGGTTTAGGAATTGACCTGGGTCAGGGCTTGGGTCATGAGAGCCAAGAGATGGTGCCAGCCCATGGCGAGACATCTGGTGGTTGTAGGATACCCCACATTGGGATGGCATCAGCGTTCAGCCACCGTCTGGAAACCAACAGCTACAGTAGAGCTCGGAGGGAAAGGGTAGAAAGGGAGATCCAACAGTCTGGGGTTTCGGTCCGAAACCTCAGATCTAACTTTGAAGGCCAGATTGGGGGGATTTATCCATTCGCTGGGTTTGTGAACGGTTCACACAAACAAGACACCCAAGGAAGCCAGGGGTTGAAGATGCGGATAGAGGTGGGAGCACCTGAGATAAACAACCAAAGTGGCAGCACAGGCCTTAGCTGTGAGGAAAACCACCATTACAGTCCTAAACCAGGTGTACCTGTGATGGAAAGTACTAGCTTAAGGAAAGAACGTATAGTAGTGTTGTTCCTCAGCCACTGGAAGAAATCTGCATATGCTATTACAATGAGAGCATCTAGGCTGAGACAGGGACAGGAAGAGGTGTCAGGGAAAGACATGATAACAGCAACGCAGCCCCAGCAGAGAATCACCTCCATGTTTCAATTCTGCCGTCAAATAACTGCTGTGGACAAGATGCTCCACTCCTGGAGGAATATGAAATTGGATCTCCCTTCACAAACTCCAGCTCCTCAGGTCACCTACTCCCCAGAGCAATTCCTGCCAGAGGTGGACGGTGTTGCCATGACCCATGACAGCTTGACCCTTGACCTATTCATGCTGGGATACTTCCACATCTTGGAACAAGAGCTGTCGCCTGAGGAGAGGAAAATGAGGCATCTCCTCTGCTTTGAGGTCTTTGACCATGTTGGCAGTTTCCCCTGGGAGACGGTCCGAGACTTCCACAAGGCTGTTCTCCAGGAGATCCAGGCTGGGAGGCAACAGTGGAGTGACGGCTTTGAGGACATCAAGGTACGCTTCTTTGGGGACTCAAAAGAATGCCGCTGTCCATCATCATCATCATCGTTGCTAGATAACAGACTGGTACCAAAGGTCATAGTTCAAACTGCTATTCCAGATGACTGTGGCAATGACACAGACTTCTCATGTTTCGACAATGACGACATATGTAAATATATTGACCGCAGTTTTGCTTTTTGGAAGGAGAAGGAGGCAGAGCTGTTTGATTTTGAGCGTTAGTTTGCAGTTTAAATTAATAGTTTTGTTTTGATATTTTTTACATAAAATGGATGCAGTGTTTGTGTTCATGAATTCGCAGGAAGTAAATAAATATGTACTAAATATAAAAGTGCTTTTATGAAGTACTGTTATTGTAAAACAGATTAAAAAAAATATTAGTTTTGTTCATCTTCTTATTCATTTGTATGTGCAGTTACATCAACTTATGCATATTTTCCTGACATTTTAAAGACTGCACTATGAAATCCCACCATCCCCCTCACCACTTAACAAGACCCCACCCTCTTATTTATCCAACCAACTTGTCCTCACCCCCTCCATGCACACCAAGGCTGGCAAGCATCCTGAGAAGGAGAGCAAAGGGTGGGAGCAGGAAACCCACCTGTCATGGCCTTTGAGAGAAAATCAAATTTGCTTAGGTTTTACACAAAGTAAAAACTCCTTGAGCCACCGATTGTGTGCAGGGCAGAAACTTTCTTCCATCTGAGAACGATAAGATGTCAAGACGTCAAGTCGGTCATGGAAAAAAACAAAAAAACAAAAAAACAACTAACAACACATTGGCTCATTAGTCTCAAAAGATTAAAAATCGGGATGTGTTGTTTACAAGTATTGTAAATGTAAACATGTAAATATGCCATGAATTGCACGATTGGAAGAAAACTGATCCAAATCCAGAATGTGAAGCCCCTATTAACTTTGCAGGTTCATATCTGCTCCTTTGAGTTTTAATAGTTTAATAGGAATGTGTCCGTTTATGCACTTAATGAGTTCGTGAGACCTACAGATAAGAAAAGGCACTTTGGATGGAGGTCAAGAGTCAAAAGGGAGTTAGTATGAGAGTTGTGTGTGCAATTTGGATAATTGAGGAATTTGCCAAAAAGGCCTCATATCGCTGAAAACTCATTGCAGGACAAGAAAACCATACTGTTGCAAAGGTGATAAATTTCTGGGAGGGCCTTTTTTTTGGGGACCAAACATAAATTGTTGGGTCTGAGCAAGAAAAGATGATTACTAAACCATACCATAGAATCAAAATTTGTAACTGGGTTTACAGCATGCTGTTCAACCCCAACAATGAAGTCAGAACTGTAGTAGACTATAGAGCATTTTTGGGGGGTATTGACATTTTGTTTATGTGAAACCAGAATAAGCATTCTGTTGTACAAAATGTACAAGTACAAGGTCTATCAATAAGTTAATCAATAATAACACATTAACATGGGGGGGTTATGCAGTGCCTAATACTGAGCTTTAAACCAGTATAGTCTTTTTTTTAAAACTCTTTCTTTGTAGTATTTATCGTCCTACTTTTTATCCTCTACTGTATCTTGCATTGACAAGACAAGGGGCAGATTTTACTAAAAACTGGCAATGCACACACACACCCTTCTCCACATTGCCTCCTTCCCCATCGTCACACCCCGCTCCTCTCTCCCTCTATCATTTCTTCTCTTCTCTCTCTCACCTTTATCTCTCTAACAATCTTTCTCCCCATCTCTTTCTCCTCCCCTCCCTCCTCCAGCTCTTTGTGCTTTGTCACAGAGAGCTGGCACGCTGCAGTTCACCATTTTACTCCACCGCTCCTGCCTCATGAGCTGCATATCACCACCATACAGCGGCGCTTTTGGCCTCCACCGCGTGACCACGAGGCCTGCCATCTGCATAGACAAGGTGCACTGCCTCACCACCTACTGGGGGCTGCTGGAATTACAAGCACAAGCAAAACACCAGTGACATGTCACTGTCAGACAGAAGAAGCTGTAGGGCAATGGCATTGTTTGTATTGTGTGGTATTCTTTTTTATGCTATTCTGTTATAGTCTGTTATGGCCAGCCATTATTCCAAGAGAGGTAAATAGATAGATAGACAGATAGATATTCCTTCCTATTGGCAATATGCCTCTGACAGGATTACAAGAAATAAACTCAGTGAATTATTGGTCCAGATTGCACTGAATATAGATGAATTCTCGCGTTGTTAATTATACGTTAAATGCAGAAATTGCATTTATATAATCCTAAAAACATGCCTTTGAGAATTACTGGCATTCGTCAGCCACAGTGGTTTGAAAATTACTGGCATTCGTCAGCCACAGTGGATCCCCTTGTTGCCTCCTACAGTTGTAACACAATGCTGTTGGTTTGGCCGGTGGCAAAGGCTGCTGCCTCTCCGTCACTGCTTCACGTCTTGTCTGACCCTTCCACAAAACCGCTTGATGTCTCCAGCTGAGGTCCCTAACCAGGATTGTGCAGACTCTTTTAGGGCCTTTTTCTAGCATACAAGAGCCCACATCCAAAATAATTTCTGCTGCTGTAAATCGCTATATACATGGGCTACTTCTTCTCATTTGTACATCTTTAAGGAGGGATGATTAAAAACAAAAAGTAAGGCATATTCCTTTTGGGAACTTTTCCGCTGTCTATGCTTGATCCTACTTCTAAATCTGATTTTAGATACTTGGTGTGAATAATGCTTTTGCTGTGTAAGAACCTCATTACTCCAATTTTACCCTCAACCGAAGGAAGTATGGTCTTCTGTGGGTTGAGGAAACCTCATCATCTCAGCTGTATTGCAGTTTGTCTTACATTTCTGTAGTTTTGTGCCTGTTCCCGTTTTCTTTATGAAAATGATAAATTTAACTTCAGTCTGCCAAATCTTTGATCCTTGCAAGGGAACATGAATGTGCCCAACAATTATAATTCTGCAGCTGGCAGGGGGTTGTTGGCTTTGTGTGAAACATTTCTCTGACCCCCTGGTGTGCCATCAGGAGAGCAGCGCCCGCTCCTTCTCAGAAGTCCAGATTAAACTGCTGATCCTTGCAACTTCTCCGATCTTCTTTGGCATAAACACTGCGCCCATTACACTCTTTGGCATCTCACATAAAAAAATGACTTTGCAGAACCAGAAAATTCAGCACTTTATGTGGTTAAGTCAGATAATGGTTCTTGTGGATTGGGGCCTATTTTTGCCAGAATTCTGGTTGATAAATGAATTGTCTTGATAGGCTGGTTTGTATTTGCCAAGTTTTTTTTTTTTTTTTTTTTTTTTTTTTTTTCCCCTCAGTGCAGCACTTCAGTTGTGAAAAAGATTTGGTTATTTTCCACTTGCCATAATTCTACGTAACTACTTTGTTTTTATGATTTTAGTTTAATTTACATGTATCACTTTCTTAAGTTTGATGTCTTCTGGGTTGTAGCCATTGTTTTCTCAGTGGCTGCAACCCAGAACTCAGACGCAAAGATTGTTAGACCAATCCACCAAATTTGGTCCATTAAAATCTTATTGGACAAGAATTGGCCTTGCCAGTGTTTTTTTTTTTTTTTTTCAGTTTGCTGCAGTGTTGTTGTTATTCTAATCATGTTTTCCAGTATTATTGTCTTGGCGTATTATAATGTTATGTAGTAAATGAACCACTTATTAATGTCACAGCACTGTCTATACATCAGTGTTCAGTGTGGGCAACCCACCTGTGGCTTTGGTGTGTCAACTTCTGATAAAAGCCCCTGCTCCCAGTGAGGAAGCAATGTCTGTAGCCATGGAGACAGATTCTCACAAGCCTATGTGACAGTCCAGTGTGGGTATTGTGATGTCTCCAACAGTGACTGATACAAACTGTATTCAAGTGCTTTTCATACATCTGAGTTTAACTGTCAAACTAACTGAAGTAGGAGCTTATGAGGAGCACACGATTCTTCCACCTGATGGCTGGAGGCCGACCAGAGTAAACTGGGATAAATTTACCTTTTCAAATTCCAAGGAATAAATCCCAAGCCACTTCAGTTGTTTTTGAGTAGCCAGACACAGAGCTGTGATAGCTAACTCATTTTATTTTATGTGGGCATGCAAACTATTCTTTTAACATCGCTAAATCCCTCACCACTCACCAATGACAATAAAGTGCCTCCTCTTTATGGGCTGTGGTGGGAGTCAATAGGTGCTGTGGCAGCAAAGTGGACCCTTCAGTCGTGTGTGTGTGTGTGTGTGTGTGCGTGTGTGTGAATGTTTTTTGGTTAAGTAGCCTACACATAAATACCATCACTGTGTGACACATTTGCGAGGCAGTTTCTGTTTCATTGAAGCACAGACCTTAAGCCTCAGTAATTCATGATCTCAGTACTGCGTGACACACTCTTTATACGACTAGATGCTCTATTATATATTACTCAGCCTGTTTGTATGTTTAAACATGAATGAAGCTTTGTCAGATCATATGTTTTTGCTCTCTTATCCATTATTACAGTGGAGTGAGATTGTAAACTGAAACTTGAAAACAAATTTGGGCATATCAGGTTGGAAGAAAGAAATGTATTCTATTTAACCTATTGTACTTTATAATCATCTGGCCTCCTATAACACTGAATAATTAACTGATTTCTTCCCCCTGAGGTTTTAGATTTGATGTTTGCACTTGCCCATTTTTTTTTCTTTTTTGAATAAGGTTTTGTATGCAAGTAGCAGTGATGTGTAGAATCTGTGTGTAAATCTTGCTGCTGTTGGAGGCGAAGGCACTGAGTTCATCCTGGCTGTGCTAACGTCACTGTTGACCCACATAGTTGCAGGTAAACGGCTGGTCTCTTGTTATGTTACTGCCTTGCTCTCCTTCTCTGTCTTTCTCTGTTTCTCTCTTTCATTCTGTTTTCTGGAATAGCTTTTAATCTTTAATATTCAGGGGATGTAAAAAGGTCTTAACCTCTGCCTCTGTTTGCATTTTGCAATCATGTAGCATCTATCTATATAGTACATTAATATAACATTATAAGCATCATAAAAGTAAGCTTTATAGCAGAATAGTTGTATTGGATTGTATTAAATTGTGCAGGTATACCTAATAAAGTGGTCCCTGGATGAATATAAAGTAATTGTTAAATAAAACATGTAAGAATAAAAGCCCATGCCTGGACTCATGGGTTTCAGAAATAATTAATCAAATCAAACTTGTATGAGATACCCTCTGACACTTTGTGTAGGTCCACACCCTGTGCAGCTGTGCGCCCACTGCTGTTGGTGGTTATGGTGGAGTTGAAATGGGCAATGTGCCAAGAGCTGCTCTCACCTTTTCCTGCCTGCCTTGATCATTATTGCATTTGGTGGCTTTGTTACTGACCTTAATGAAACCCCCATGCAAATGATGACTCTAGGCACGCCGCAATGGTGGTGGAGGTGATAATAATGGCAATGGCTATCATTATTATGAAGATTATGAAATGAATCAGAGGGAAGAGGAAGAGAGCCATGATGATGGTTATTATAAGGAGGGGAGTCATAAGGGGCTGAAAAAGAGGAAGGGCGTGATAATGATTGGAGATAGGCAAAAATACAGACAAATATGATGTGGACAGCAGGTGGACCCAAATGCAAGATATGTTCTGACGGGCAGAACTGAAGAGTAGAATCTTTATAATAAACTCAAGTTTACAGGTAACACAGGAACACAGGTAAGAGTAATACAGGAATCAGGCAGACTGAAGAAAATCACAATACTAACTGAACTAATGAGGGACTCAAGAGCAGGTGTGTGGAGAGGGGAAACAGGCTGAAGGCTAGGATGCTGGACACTAGAAGACAAAGAGTCTGGAGAAGAAATCTGCTGGAGGTATCTGCTGAGCCAGGCCTGCTGGCTTAAGAGACACAGCAGACAGTGAAGCGAAGGCTGTGCCATGAGCCTGGGAGTCTGGCTGATGCTGCCAGGACCTCCCTGGGCCAAGCAGGTTCCCAGATTTCTCTCCACCGGGTCCATGAATGGTTTGGATCATTCTGTCTGAACAGGTGAACCCAAACTCATGAATCTGAGGCGAAGAGGCTTGAAGTGAAGAATATTAAATGATAACTGCAGGCTGGTGAACACAGGAAACTCAGAATACAGGAATGGGCAACACAGACAGGCAAACTGAACACAATGATCCGACATAGAACTCAGAACAAGACTGAAGCACTGACTGAACTAACAAGATAACAAGGTACTGCTGACAAGACAAGGAGAGCAGGAGGGGAGCTGATTGGCTGGGAGAACAAACAGAACAGGGCAGGTAGGCCAGGGCTCCAGGTAAATACAAGGAGAAGCAGAAAACAAACAGGGTCCAAACAGAACCACGACAAATATATTTTGTTAAAAAATTCCAAATATTTGAAAGGACAGGAGGCGGCGGAAAGAGATTCAGAAGATGGAACTGCCAGCATGTAGGAACTCTGAAATTTGACAAAACAGTTTTTCACATTTTTTAAACATGAATGGGAAAAGGTGGTGGTAAGTTAGCCTTGACTAAACTATCAGCAGATTCTCTATACACACTTATGCACTCAATACATATGACTGACAGATTCTGACTATTGACAATAAATCAAAACAGGACCAGCATGGTCTTTTTAGTAATCTATGACCTTTACCAGCCTATATCAGCATTTAATATGAATACAACTCTGATAGAACCTGCCTCCTAAAAAAGTCTCTGGCCCTGCTCCACTAACAGCCCTGTCTGCTTGAATATGGCAGCCTGCAAATCTTACATGCAGGAGATTTTGAGCATATACTGTGAACAAATTTGTGACGGCTCCTTGTGCAACAAAAAGCATCATTCTCTGCATCCACATCAACATCTGAAGACCAGATTCTAACATACAAGATCACAGTACAACAATATTATAATATATCTAAAATTTTCACTGTGATTTTGAAATTTGATCTGTTGGCATGCCGTCCCCTGCGTCCTACTAGAAATGATGACATTCAAAGTGGATTCAGGCAATAGATGTATAAAACTTTACTCCACATCTCTCTGCTTTGCATATGCCTGTATGAAAAGCCATTGTTTTTGATGAGCTGTTTTTGCTGCACACGATGTGGTCAAGCTTTCCCTCAAAGTTTTTAACTGAGTCATATTTGGCCTGAGGGTGCAACGAAATGCAAATGAAATGCAGGAATATCTTGCGGCCACTCAGGTCCATTACACTGAGTCAGCAATCTATAGAGAAGAGGAGCACCTGTATGTTTTAATTGAACGCTGACCTCAAGCAAGCGGTCCATCTCAAAATGGAGAGATGGTCTGTGTCCTACAGCAACAAGGAGGGGTGCAATCAGGACTGGTCAGATGATAGACAAACGTGTCAGTAACTTGTCTTGACAGCTATCCGTTACTGTGCTCTAGCCACAATAAAATACACAAAATCTGTACTTGACAGTATAAATTTGACCTATACTAAAAGATGGTGTTATTTGAGTATTTTAAGATGCAAAAATATGCTTCCTTAAGTTACTTTCTTAACACATTTTTTTTCGCTCCAGCCAAATGCAAATTACAAAATACTCAAGAGTAATGACATGCATATTTTAAATATCAGCTATTTCATTCTGATTTTGAAATTAATTTAATATATTTAAAATTCCATCTCTAATGATGATGATGATGATGATGATGATGATGATAAGTAAAGAGGAGATGGAGGAGAGGAGCAAATGCCAAAAAAGCATAATTACAAGATAATGAATCATCTTCGATCATCATTGATTATGAATATATTTTCTCTCCAGACCTGCCTCTCAAAAGGATAAAATCTTTATCAGGTAAAGTGAGATTGCCCAGAGGCCATGCAGTAGTGTTGCATGGATGCACAAACAAACTGGTGACCATTTGTACAGTGATCAGATATATATTACCGTGTATTGGAGATATCTGTTTTCCATATGACAAAGTTTTCTGTTTACACATGGATAGCAATCCTCCTTCAAGCTCCTATTGACTCATTTAAGTCCTGTAGTAAAAATGAATGCCCTGAGATTGCTTCTGACTGTAGGTCATTGATAAACATGAGTAACAAGTGTAACCTGTCTTTCTCTCCCATGTGTGTGAGTCTTACCTCTTGCCCTTTGCCCTGGCATTATTTGGGATGGTGACTGACCGCTGTGTCTGGTGGCCTTTTTGGCTGTTCTGTTTTGTTTTGTTGGTAACCATTAGTTGCACATATTGTCTTACTTAGAGTTGTTTCTTTTGTTCTGTCACTTTCTTCCCCTTCATGTCAGGTTCTTTGGTATGTGCATGGGCTATAGTGGCTCTGGGTACAGCTCAACAAGATCCAACAAGACATTGAGAGGGTGAAAAATGAAGACATAATGAAGCCCTGCAAGACATGCTGTGGCTATGAAACCTGCACATATTGTTGAACATGCACATTTATATTGTGGCCAAATAGTTATAATCAAACTAACGTATTTAAGCTGTGTTAAACACTTTACTGTTGGTTTCTGCTCATTTTGGAGGACTGCCTTATGATGATCACCAACTGGAAGTCATTAATTTCCCCGCCTTTTTATTTCCCAGTACGTCACTGTCATACGCCTACGGCTATATATATTTTTAAAGGATATTTGGGGGGTAAAAACAACAACAACAACGACAGATTTTTCAAAGCGTGTAGTGTAAAATTACTGATGGAAAGGTGAGGGAATGAAATAGGTGAGGTCGCGCAGGCGCACAAGCTCCCTAAATTGACAGGAGGATGCTGAGCTGCATTCCCATCATTCTATGAGGAGAGGAGTATCCCCCTGCGCACCCACAACGGAGGAAACGCAGAGTAATAAGAAAACATAGAATAATCCAAGTAGAGCTTCATATCTGCAACCATGTCCGCTGGAGGAGATTTGGGGAACCCTCTGAGGAAATTTAAACTCGTATTTTTAGGAGAGCAGAGCGGTGAGTCAGGTCCTGGCTGGGGAGGTTTGGTTATCCTCCCCCATGTCAAACACTGGGTAGATCTTGAAGGCCAATGTCTGTAATCGTTGTTGATTTTTTAAAGTTTTAACCAAATCAGGTGAACGTGTTTGCTGGCTTTGGCATGTTTCACGCCCTTGTGGTTCTTGGCACAGTCTGAGCCTGTAGTAAATTTGATTAGCCGTGAAAAAAAAAAAAAAAAAACGCACGCATATAAATTGCAACCCGGATCGCCTTGAATTAAACATATCCTCTGTGATCTGTCATAATTAATGCGTGATCGTACTGAATACCCTTTAGAAACATCTCTATATCGCAGATTGTAATGGCATACATCATAACAAGCGATATGTATTGGGATGTTTTGATGTGCTGCAGTGACCGACAAATATGCTCAGCCTGTCTCAAGATAACGGGTTTATTTCACTTACACCGTTTAACGTCGGCTTTTGCGAAAACCTTGATCGCATTAGACTGCACGTTGTGATTTTAACACCATGCGACTGCTGCTGTTGTTGTTGTTCTTATCTTTCCTCTTTATTTATTCTTCCTCTTCTTCTCTTTTTTGAAACAGAGAATGATAAACATTCCCCATGTGTCAGTTCGGGACACACCCTAGGTTGGCGATGTCTGTAGCATTCCTAAACCTCGCAGTCTCTGTTCCGGTCTCATAAATAATGAGATAAAAATGCTTTGACAGTGCCATAACATTACATTCTTATTCAATAATCCATCTATTCAGGCGGACAGCGACTGTGTATGTGGTTTGATGTGATGGCACAAATTCAGGGGGACTGATCGATAATGGTTTAGCGCTATAAAGCTGTCTGAATACGTGTTCAGACATCAGACATCTATAGTGGCAGCACTGGTCACCCATCATATCTCCCCTTGATAAAATATGGCAACAAAGGCAAATAGGGAATTAAGGGGTAAAGATAATTGGGCCTAATGTAACAATAGGGTTGTGATAACTGCCTAAATGATGCTTATACTATATATTATGATGCTTCAGTGTGTGTGTGTGTGTGTGTGTGTGTGTGTGTGTCCACTGGGTTATTATAGACTGGGTATAGGAGCATCCTTGTGTGTGGTGTATGTTGGCATAGATGCCGTGTGTCTCTGGCTGGCTTTCCAGGCGGATGCTGCAATGTTGCTGTCCGTGGTGCTGAAACAAGGCCTAGTGTGGCCACTACCCATTGGCAGCAGACAGCCTTCAAACCACTGCTGTCTGTCTGCATAGGGGCCTTTGCTTGACTACTTAACCTCGTGGAAAAAGTCCTGTATTTGTTTTTGTGCAGATTTGATATTAGATGGCAAGGGAAAGAAAGGTGCAAGGCATACTGCAGATAAAAATGGAGCTCATTAGATTCACCTTCATCCTCTGGCAGAGGAATGATCCTCTTGCTAATGAAAATTGACTGACTTAATGTCTAAAATTGTCTCAGATCAAAGCTGAGGTAGTGAAGAGGACAAACCTCGGCTGTCTGCTGCACTGGTCGTATGGATCTCTTTTTGGACAGAGGCTGTGTTTCCCTTATGTTTACTGCTTTTTTATATAGTGTCATCTTCTGCCCTGTGTCTCGTGTTCTGCTGATTAAATATCAAACTCATTTGCTTAGTCATTTGCCCTTATTGGTGTTGTTTACTGCTAAGGATTTCCTTCATCTTGGTTTTGATGCAAATGGTTGTTTAGCAGTGGATGGATAGAAATGGACTGCATCTTGGTTGACTGGCATTTGCTGTCATTTCGTCATGCCAAGGAGTACAATGGACATACAAAGGAGCATGTTTAGCATCAGGCATTAGCAGAGTGATTTCATTCAGGAACATGTCTCTCAGTTTGTCTCATGATCTGAACTGAAACGAAACAAAACTAAAATAAACCTCCATGTGCTCTGTTCCAGTGGGGAAAACATCTTTGATCACTAGGTTCATGTACGACAGCTTCGACAACACATATCAGGTGAGCCTCAGAGCAGAACCAGAATGGGAAAAATATGAATGAAAAACAGAAACACCATGAAAATGTTTTAATATCTGAACTGATTACAGATATGCTCAGCTGCCTGAGAGCTGATGGAGGCCCCCTCCCAATGATTAAAGCCTTATTTTATGGAAATAGGAGTGTAAACAATGATTTATGTCACCACTATCATCCTTGTTACATTTGAATGAATAGCCTAATACTGTAATCCCACAGTATATTAAGCATACTATGGCATATCTCTGTCTTATATGGCAACTGTAACTGAATAGCAATTAAATATTGAATGCCTTTGATTAAGTTTACTTCATAGACAGATTATAAGAAGCTTTGAGTTTAAAGCTTTCACTAACAGTGAATATAAACATCTTGGCTGGACATGTTGGTGTTTGTATTTTAACAACTAAAAATGAGAATATACTTTATTATTTCCCTTGCCTTTTGCAAAAAGGCAGGTACATAACACGTCTGAAATACTGAGTCCTGAGGGCAACACGAATGAAATTAGTTTTGCAGTCTGATTCAATTTCAGCGCTTATTGGGCACTTTTTCTTAACAGCTTTTTGTGTTTTACTCCATTTAAACAATGGTCATTTCCTGTTTGGAACAACTGATCATACAGGCAGACATTTTGCTGCTTCTAAGGCCCCAGTATTGCTGATGATTTTCTGTCTTGTTCTTTTTGTTCCACAGGCAACCATTGGGATTGACTTTCTATCAAAGACAATGTACCTGGAAGACCGAACAGTAGGGAGCCTTGATTGTCATTTAAAATTCACATGTAGACACATATTTATGGACTAAGTACTGCATTTGTACTTAGTATAATTTTAGTCAGTAAGCTTAACTTCACCCTAAGTAAGAAATGCCCCATTTTTCCATTCAGTTTTGACTAATCTTTGATTTGATTTGCTTAATTACTGCTCTCTTCACAGACTAACAAGATTATCATAAGGTTATTTCTGGTAGTAATAGCTTTGGTACTATGGCTTTTTTTTTTGAGCTCTGAGAAGTCAAAGCCTTTTACTGGATCATCTACTTTAGCTAGTATTTATACTATTTCTTTGTCAGGATATTTCCTTTATGCCCTGTCAGCCTGCATACAAGCTGATTTTGGCTTATCCCTTCAGATGTGTGCTTACAAGGCCTTATCTGTGTAGTGTACGTATAGTGTGTTGGTTAACGCTGAAACAGCTGTTGAAAGCTTGTGTGTGTGTGTGCGTGTGTGCTTGTGTGTGTGTGTGCGTGCTTGTGTGTGTGTGTGTGTGTGTGTGTGTGTGTGTGTGTGTGTGTGTGTGTGTGCGTGTGTGTGTGTGTGTGTGTGTGTGTGTGTGTGTATACAGGTAAGGCTGCAGCTGTGGGATACTGCTGGACAGGAGCGTTTCAGGAGCCTCATTCCCAGCTACATACGAGACTCTACAGTAGCTGTGGTTGTTTATGACATTACAAGTGAGCGACAACTTGTTGTTTCTATCTATCTATCTATCTATCTATCTATCTATCTATCTATCCATCCATCCATCCATCCATCCCTCATATTGTAAATATTAACATACAAATAGACACAAACACAGTTAGACTTCGAAACGTATGAATGTTCAATTCAAAGCTATTTATTAAAGAATAATAATTTGATACAAGATATGTAAATACTGTAAATACTACTTTCAAAAACCACACACATATATACATATATGCATATATAAAACAAGGGTCTGTCTTCCACAGATGTGAACTCATTCCAGCAGACCTGCAAATGGATTGATGATGTCAGGACAGAGAGAGGAAGTGATGTCATCATCATGCTTGTGGGCAACAAGACAGATCTGGAGGAGAAGAGGTGAATATATTTGATGTGGTGCACACAGATAGAGATACATGTATATTATGATGAACTTTTATTTATTGTCCGTCCATGTGTGGTGTGAACCACATAGAGATATTTTTATTTGCTGAATATTATTACAGCATCATGGGGTGGTTGATTATATTAGCCTCTGACGTCAGCCTGGTTTGATTTTCCTAGGCAAATCACGATTGAGGAGGGAGAGCAGAGAGCCAAAGAGCTGAACGTCATGTTCATCGAGACCAGTGCCAAGACAGGCTGCAATGTCAAACAGGTGATCCCTGCAGTTTCACCATATTTCACAACATTTTGGGCCTCAGTCACCTTCTGCCCCTCCTGTCCCCATCCTCCATCAGATATAACCTGAGGTGATCAGGTCATCATAGTGTAATTGCTGAACATTACCTTCATCATTGTATTAATATGTCATATTGTGATAATAATGCATGATCCTCTTTAACCCTCCTACTCTTTCTGTTCCCTGTCTTTGTGTGTCTTGCTTTCCTTTTGCCCATGCCTTTTTCCCCACCTGCTTTCTACTTCCCTTTCCTTCTCTCTCTCTCCTCTGTGTATGTCCTTTTTCTCCCTCCATTCTTGATTCCTTTCTCTCTCCCTCTATCTCTCTGTCTCTGTCTCTCTCTCTCTCTCTCTCTCTAAACCCACCCCCACCCCGTCCCTCTCATTCTAGCTGTTTCGTCGTGTTGCAGCAGCCCTACCTGGAATGGAAAGCTTGGACGATGCAAATCCTGAAGGCAGTATCCTTTATAGCCGCTGTGACTCACTGCGCCGACAGCCAAGGCTGCCAAACAACGGAGAGAAAGGCAGATTTTTCAATCTCATAGTGGTTGCTGGCACTCGTACAAACAGTTGGCCCAACCTACTGTCTACTGAGGCATCAGCCATCAGACCTTTTTTTTTTTTTTTTTGCTCAGCACAGAGGAGATGCTGTGAGTCAGGACAGTAGTACGGATTGGTATAGCACCACCTAGTGGTTGTCTGGGTAGTGACAAGCTCTGAGGCACTGAGGAGCAGCGATGCAGGATGGATACTTTTGAAAAAAATAGCTCAAAACTGAGATAGATAGATAGATAGATAGATAGATAGATAGATACATAGATAGATAGATATGTTTATGTTGCTAGAGTACATTAATAAAAAAATGAAAAATTGGGGGTGAAATAAGCTGCTCAGTCACTTTACATTAAGAAAACTGATGTGCAGCCAGGTAACATTTGTCTCATTCTCATCTGTTTTCCTTAATTGACAAATTCCCAGTGATTGACATCAAGCTGGACAAACCAGCAGAACCTACCGTCCCCGAGGGCGGGTGCTCATGTTAATGCAGAGCTGCTATTGGACAGCTCTCTTCACACCATAGGCTTGTTGTGTTGCTTACTACTGGTTAGCTTCCAGTTGACTTCTCTAATTGGATATGGGATCTGGGCCTTGTATCTGATTGGATAAATCAAATGTTATCTTTCAGTCTTGTTCAGTTGTAAAATATTGTATACTTTGTCAATATGTAAGTGACCAGAGGAAAAAAAAAAAAAACAAGAAAAAAAAAAGATACACCAAGCTGAATGAAAACAAACAAAAAAGAGTTTTGGAAAATGTCAAAGGGAGAAAAATGGGACAACAAATGGAATTCTTTTCGCTGTTATGTTTTGTATTTTTTATATATAAAAAGGGAAAGTACCAAAAATGATGCCTAACCATAAAGGGAGAAATAGTGGGATCAGCCATTTTCCAAGATGGCCGAACACATCTGAATGTCTGCAGCACGCATGCACGCTGATCTGATCTTTGACCTTTGACCTGCCCTCCGGGGTCTTCACACCCCTGGATGAAGGTTGACTATCTTAGAATGTTTTATAGCATCTCTCTATAGCATCTCATGACAAACGTATCTCATTTGATATTCCCACAAGAGTCAACTTACAGTAGGTTCACCTAACAGTAGCTGTGAAAATGTGGCACTCTATCTCTCTATGGGTTTAACTTTTATAGAACAAACTGTACTGTGGTTAAAAAAAAGAAAAGAAGTAATAAAAAGACAACTTGCTATCACAACTCCCCCCTCTAACCTTTCCTTTCCTTTCCTTTCCTTTCCTTTCCTTTCCTTTCCTTTCCTTTCCTTTCCTTTCCTTTCCTTTCCTCCCTTCTTCCAACCCCCTCCTCCCTCCATTCCCGGTAATACACATATAACGATCCACTGTAATGCACTGCACTGTATATAATAATGTAATATGTATGTTGTGAACGTCCCTCTGTAGAAGTGGTCCTTGTTCACTAGTATGAATAATGTAATAATGTTTAATGATTAATAAATTACAGATTAAAGGGCTTCACTCTCCTAACCATCAACACTTAACTGGTAGCAAAATGGTCTGTGCAATTGAATATTAGCAAGGATTGTATTTATTTTTCTTAACTGCTTGAATATATGCTGTAAAGGTTTAGGAGGATGATATTCCTTGTATCGACAAAGCGTTTTGTCCCCTGAGAGAACAAGAGGACAGAACATCCTATATCGGCAGGGTTATATGTAGTTCCAGATGCAGATGTCTTATCCATTACACTGCTTACATTTCAAATTATGATCAACAGTGAACATACAGTATTCCTGTTGGAAAATAATGACTTTATAGGCATTCTGACACAGTGACAGCGATCGACTGAAATGAGCCATTAGTGAGTAGCATTTCATATACAGCGCATTTTGTACACAGTGTGTACAAGGTCATTCTCTCTAATTTATTGCAGAAGCCTTGTTATTATGGTTCATTATCATAGTAATCATGAGTTGTGAGTAATTATTTCTTGTGGAGTCATCGTCTCTGACAGGCATATCTGATAGTAAAGGGGAAGTTGAAGTGGAAAGCACCTGTTAAGACAAAAACTGTCATTGTGACTTGTCGGGCCACTTACACCCAGCATTCCTGATGTAACAGGACAGGTAATCCCCTAGATTAGACAGGGCTGCACTTGATCCTCCCTCGGGACAGGTAGATGGAGGCAGTTAGTACAGTTAGTGGCCAGATGAGGGGTCAAACTGTGGCTTCATGACGCCTCAGTAGTGAAACGTGGATTATTTAGTCTTCACTGTGGATTTTCCAACACCAGACTCTAGCGGTGTATGAGGAAATTAGGTTTTGAGCACAAATAACCTAAAATATACCATCTGTCCTTCCTGCAAGAAACAACACACCTGAAGTACATTTCCTTACATGAGAAGGACACACCTCTTCGACTCCAAAATGCCACTTGTGTGATCTCAGATCCTCCTGTTACACCTCTCCAAATGAAGGCCATATGACAATAGTGCATATCACAGGAAAGCGAGATGACATCGCATCTCATTTCCTCACAAATGACTGCACATCGCACACGCTTAACATACATCCGCTGACAGCATATCATGTCCAGAGTCGAGGCTTTCAGGGACACAAACCATCATGCCAAGCTGAGAGAGTTGCGTACCGACATTGCTATGGCTGTGGATGACCCTTTCCCTCTTGTTTATGGGTTGGCTGATAAAAACATCATCACTGACCAGCTTCTAAAGGTGAGCACTGTGGCAAAAACAACTACAGCAATAGGTTAAGAATTTTGTGTGCTGTAAATATCAATGTGCAATCGATGCTATTTACATTTTCATGTTGATGCCTGTTGCTTATGCCAAAATATCACCAGTTTTCTTTCTATTCATTCTGGTTACATTCATATGATTTTTTTTTTTTTTTTACCTTAATCTGTTTATATATTTTAACCATAAGGACTCTTGTGGTTATACAAGAAAAAGAGACAGGTATTGAGATATGGAGGCAAATGTTGCTGATGGCCAACAGTATTTTTTAATGAAAAATTTATTTCTTCTTGTCCAAAAGATTATTGACATTGATTTTATTACAGTATTCCCCATCTCAGCTGGGGACATTGCTGCTCATCTCTGTTGTCTCAGAAAATTGCTGATGCATCATCATTGCCTTTACCAAACTCTTTGATGTGTACTTGCATTAAGCTATATTTGTATTCATGCTGCATTTCACTAACTTGTTCCTTCAGGACACACTGGAGAGGCAGGGTAGAGAAGGGATCCACAAGGCCATGTATTCCCTCCTGTCCTGGGTCCTGGAGCAGAGCAGATCCACGATCCAGGCCTTCTGGAGCAGCTTGACCAAAGACTACAACTTGGACAGCTACCCCAAGCTGCAGGCCCTGCTCTCTAACCTGCAGTCTGGTAGGGAAGACTCAAATATCTCTTTCTCCCTCGTTCTCTCTCTCTCTCTCTAACTCTCTGTGTCTCTCTCCCGCTACAACAGCCTCTTATATTAGTATTTCAATAATAATTATACTGTGTACAATAATATAGTCCACAAACCAGTCATATATTCATAATTACACTCCTTTAATTATGGCTTTTGTTCATTCATTCTCGGCTGAGCGGATCATAGACATGATTGTTTAAACATCTATTACTTCAAAGTCAAGCACCACTCAGCTTGGCTATTACGTTTGGAAAACAACAAAAGTGTGTATGTGGTATCACAGTAGAAAAAATTAGAGCCGTGGTTTTAATGTACTGTGAAGTGAACTGTAGTGCAGACTGACAGCTCCATCCAAAGCTCAAGCACACACCTGTTATGTGAAATGCTGCATTATTTAAAAGAGAGAATATTTTATTTAACTCATTGCAAGGAGTAAATAAAAAATGGAATTTTGTGAAATTTTCTGTCTCAATCATAGCAATTTGGGAAATGTTGTTTGAGCTTGCTTGGTAGTCTTTATTGTTGTTGCCACCTTGTAACAGGAAGTGATTCTGTAGTGTCCAGAAATGGGAAGAGGTCCCCAGGAGCCGTGAAAGCACCTCACAACAAGAAGAGGAGCCGGGATGACAGGCTGGCAGCCTCCCACCATTACCATTCGCTGTACCACGCAAAAACCAACAATGGACCAGGTTATCACAGTGGCAGCCGTCATGTATCTGTTCTAACTCTGTCCCACAATAATACCACAGTGCTTATTGCAGCATATTCTTTTGCAGATGTTACAGAGAACTGAAATGGCAATTTGGTGACACAACATTTACTGGCATTCACATCTTTTCTTGTACTTTGTAAAGGCTAAGAAAAGAACACAATTTGACAGTAATAAATTATTCCATTGCAGGCAGTGCAACATTTTTTTTTTTTTTTTTTTTTTTTTTTTGCTGCGCATTCAATAATTTTTTATGCTTCTATGCCAACACGTACAAACAAATTGTAAGGTCAAACTGGGCTGATGTTGTTTTTGGTTCACTGTTAGTGATGACTATAAATTGTATTCTGCATCTTTGTTTCAGGCAGTAAAATGAAATTGTACAGAGTAAAGAGTGAAGCTCCAGTCCCTCAACTACCATCGGAAAATGGTATTTACCAATGTCTAATAACAATAAAGAAAGGCTGAAAATTTGCATTTGTACAACAAACATATTTGTCCTTATGGTATGCTACGCCTATCCTACTATAGGTGTGCAGGCGGTGTGCTCATCAGTCCACAGAGCCGCCACCCTGTCCTCCTCCTCTGCCTCCTCCACTGAGCTACCAGTCAGCCATGAAGTCAGAGAGGAGATCCATATCAAGCAATTATTTGGCCCTGATGGTAAGCCATGGGGTGAAAGTCTTTGTTTCCTGGATTCTGGCTTTGCTCATGTTCACAAACCTTGTCCTCCATTAAAAAGACACCAAATATGAATTTTTGTCCGGTGTAGTGTTGCCTTTGAAGTGCTAGCAATATCCAATTTCCTTTGTTAAATTTCAGTAAACCATGCACTGGTTGCAAGCATTGCGGGAGAAAGAGATAAAAGAGGGAGAAAAAAGCTACTGGAAATCTAATCCAGAGATGTGCCAATATCTGTGTTGAATGCTATTGCAGTGCTGGCAAAGTAGATTACATATTTGCAGTTGCTCCTCATGAAAATGCCTCTAAAGAAATTGAAGGAACTGTGTGTTGCTTCACCGTTGATTCAAGGACTAGAAGCATCAGAAAAACTAAGTTTTCTAAGTTTTCTAAGATCTAAGTTTTGAAATATCTGTGTCATTCAACAGGGAGTGCTAAAAAGTGCATTAAGGTGGGAGGGGAGTATTGCTCCTCTGGTCCATTAGAGGAGACAAAAGGAACAACCGCGTCCAAAGCTGCTCAGACCTTGTTGAACCACCAGGGGGAGACAAACTCCGGCATGATGGAGGTTACAGGGTCCACTGATTCTCAACCGAAATGCCATAAAAACCCGGAGCTTAAATCTTAGCCCTGTATGTGTATGTCTGTGTCCATGTCTATGTGCACGTGTGTGTTCAGGTTCACAGTAATGATGACGAGTGTGCAGTGTGCAAGGATGGAGGGGAGCTGATATGCTGTGACGGTTGTCCTCAAGCCTTTCACCTGACGTGTCTAGACCCCCCACTCACATGCATACCAAGGTTCAAGGCTGACTTCAGATCAGTACAGATGTTGTTGGTCACTTTTGACCTCTTGTTAATGAGGCCTATTTTTCTATAGTTCAGCATAGTAATTCACTATTGAATTCTATGGCTGGAATACTGGCTTTGTGTTACTGATGTCACACATATGAATGTGGTTTAAAACTAACAAACCAACAAACATTGTTTGTTGTTGTTGACTGTTTAAAGATGGGCTATTAGTATCATATATGAACCCATTTTAATGTGTGAAAATTTTCAGCGCATTAGCTTTAGTGTGTTCAGAACCTCTAGACATTTTGATTCATTTAGAAAAGGTCTTGCTATCAATTTCTACTTCTTATCTGCAGTGGCTCTTGGCAGTGTCAGTGGTGCCACAGCAAAAACATCAAGCAGGAGAAAGCAGAGCTATCTTTGCAAGTAAGTATCTGAAAGAAAAGAATTTGAGTCTCTTGGAGCATTTAATCGATTAATAGATATCTTCACAGATGATATGTTAATATTTTGCTGATAGGCCCTGACAGCCATAAGCAAATTCTAGCCGTTTCTTGGTTGCTTATACATAACTTATTCAGATCCTACAGCAGCAAACACAATGGAAATAAATAATGTTACCCATAAATAATTAACACCTCACATAACTCACTACCTGTGTAAGGTTCATAACCTAAAATGTCTGTAAATTGCATAAGGGGGGTTCAAGCCTGAAAACTACAAAGTATGAAGGACACTGATACTCAGTTTCTAATACTGACCACAGCCTTTGCATTTGGTTTCACAGCCACTCATGGCCCAGCCTCAGCAAAAAAACACCAACTCCAGCAACTCCACCATAGACATCTTCTTCTCCTCGCTGTCATCTTCCGCTCTGTCCAGCATCAAAACAGCTAAGAATGGCCCGAGTAGCAGAAGCCAGGTAAAGAGCTGATGCTGCAATGCTTGAGGAGGATTGTATCTTATATCTTTTCATTTGCTGTGTAATAAAAGACATCCATGTACTTTGTTGTGCATTAGAGTGGCATTTTTTCTGTTTTTCATACATTACTGCTACTTACAAAATGTATTCTTGCTTACTAATTATATATAATGTCTCTTTTGTTATACTCCTTATGTGTGCGCATGTGTGTGTGTGTGTAACCAGTGCTCAGGTGGAGAGATGGTCAGTGTGAGGGAGGTGTGTGGTGTTTGCCATGTTGGTGGTGGAGACCTGGCTCACTGTCTGCAGTGTTTACAGAGCTACCATGTACACTGCCACTTCTCCAAGTAAGATATCCCCTCATCTCTTACTGTAACATATAGTCGCTGCTGTGAACCAGTGTAAAAGTCAGACATCTTTTAAAGAGACATAAATGGTGTTTCTCTACTAAATAACCATTCTACACAGATAAGTTTATGGAAAGTACACACAGGAACAAAGCTCAGCCTCCTCCTAACCAGATCTATACATTACAAAGTGGTTAGACTCTGTGTTGCATGTTTGTACCTAATTACTTTCTGTGGGTTCTTTTTCATGCGATTATTGATCAGCAGTGTGCATTAAGGGTGTGTACTTACAATGTTCTAGCTAATGGTGACAAATGGATCATGATGGACATTCATGGAAAGGTATACAATGTATAGGATCAATGATACTCTATCACAAAATGGTTCTCAGAGACAGGAAAAGACCATTAAAGAACAAACTGAATCCCACTGATGGTCCCTTGTAATAGTGATGTCATGTTAATGGGAAATTAAGGCTGTACAAATTATTATAATATAATTCAATTATATTGTAATAAAAGCCAAATCTGTTGAACAAACAAATTTCAATTTTTGGTTTGGTTAATTTTAATTGCGAGCTAAAGAGTCACATTTAATAGTCACATGATAGTATTTTCAATATGTGTTTACAAACATTTTTTATAAAATGTTTGGATAATAGCTGGTACGCCGGTATGTTTAAAGGAATATTTCACCCAAAATGTAAACAAAACACAGATATTGTACGGCTTACACCTAGTGAAGTCAATCCATCCAGATAGTTTTTAGCTAATTTGACAACCCAGTCACCAGAATAATATGCTGCCATTTTACATTTCTGCAAACCAACAAATGCACTGAAATGTTAACATTTCTTAACGGCAATATGTTGGATATCAACATTTAGGCTTATAGCCAATGTGGTTCAGCCTGTGTCAGTGTCATGTGACTGTTAATGTTTGTGAATGCGCTGGCTAATGCTAGCTTGTTAGCTACTTTCGCCACGTTTGCTTACTTCATTAGCTTCATTAGCCACCAAAACTACTTGGTTATGGTTAGGAAAAGGTCATGGTTAAAGTTAGGGAAAGGTTTGTTGTCATGGTTACAGTTGGGAGCCCTGTTCTGCAGAGGCAAAGTTGATTGTAACTTTTCCCACCCATCTCACCTCCTTGCACAGTGTTTTGTGCTCCCTTTTAAACTACATAAACTAAACTTGAAAATATGACATTGCAGTGTATCTTTGGTTTGCAGAAACACAAAATGCCAACATGTTTCCTGGCAACTGGGTTGAATTTGGCAAGGTTTCCACTCAATGGGGCATGATAGGCATTCTTTTGTGGGACTCAAACCATCTAAAATTTACTTGTGAAAAACAGCAACAGCTCAGTGACATGTATAACCTCCATGACACACACCCTTCAGGAGTGAGGAGTATCACTGGGAACTCCTTCTAGCCAAAAAACACTGGCAAACTACATCTATCCACTCCCAAGGATTACAAATTAGCTGCAAATAGATGTAGCTTGCTGATGTTTTTTGACAGAAAATAGTTACCAACAAAACTCTTTGCCTCAAGGGTACCCTTGTAGTTGTTTTTGGAAGAAGTGAGTGCCTTTGAGTATTTCACATGTAAATTCTTGACAGCTTGGGCTCCACAAAGGAATACCCATCAAGCCTCATTGTATTGGGCTGCATGGAGACAGGACAGATTGCCGCAGACTAGACAACACGCTAAACTGCGCAGAGACTCTCTGCATGGGAAGTTTGGAGTCTTTTAGGTGAACTGATACCCCAGATCCCAGAGCAAGATACAGTTAATCAGTTTAGGTCTCCCTCAAGGTCAGCAGTCTCTCGTTACTCTGTAACGTTATCAACTGCTCATATATTAATTGACAATAACACTGTAGTCCACAGAAAATTCATCCATTTGCATTTCTGTGTTTGCCAGGGGCAAATCCATCTGCTCGTCCTGCTCCAGGCCCTGGAGCAGCTCTGCAGAGAAGGAGGCTGAATCCAGAGTCGCACAGGTGTGTGTGTGTGTGTGTGTGTGTGTGTGTGTGTGTGTGTGTGTGTGTACTCACATGTGCATGTAGGACCTATGTGTTTCCATTTGTGTGTGTGCAAGTGGCAGTTCTAGGAGAGTTTGGATATTCTGTGAATTTATACAGATGATATGTGCAGCTAAATTATCTTGTTATCCTGACTTGGAAAAAGATTGAATTTTCTATCTGCATACAACATTTCATCCGAGTGTGTGTGTGTGTGTGTGTGTGTGTGTGTGTCATCCCAGCTCTCCCAGGTGGTTCAGAGTGTACACAGTCATGAGCAGACCCCCTCTCTTCCTGAGCCCGTCCTCCACAAGGATGAACTCGATTCCATCCTGGGAGAGGTGAGCAGGGCTCAGTTACATATCCGCAACACAGATGTGGGCATGAGGTCATTTTTGTTAGCTGTATAATGTCCACAAAATGGCTGCATCTTGCTGCCCAAATAAGGGATGAGCCTATTATTTGGGTGAAGTATATCTTTACAGCTTTGAAATATATCCTTACAGCTTGCTATCGTAAATGTGATGAAGATTATGAAAGTGGGCATACAAGGGAAGAAATATTAGGAACAAATGTGAAATGACAAAATACTATTGGCTATCAATTGTTGAAGTTGTCCTTGTTGCAGTCAGACCCACTTTGTTATTACAATTTTGAAAAATGTAGTTTAAAAACACAGGTCTAACACATCTACAGATGAGGATAAGCAGATTGATTATGATTTTTACTCATTTGAAATGACCCTAAATCCTATTGGTAATCTCAATCTAGCAGTGTTTGACAGATTTCTTAGTGATGCCATATTTGTTCTTGAGCCACATTTTTTGCCCGTGTGGTATTGCCAACTGATCATTTTTCCACATTATGGTTATGTAACTGAGTCCATGCCTGGGTTTGTCTTGTGAACTCACACTAATGTGTACCTTTTCCTCTGTTTCATTTCTCAGCCGAGCTCCATTGACGGACTCTTGCAGTGGGCTTTCCACAACATCTCGAGGCCTCACCTGGATGCTCAGGGATATTACCAGTGACAGCTGGGGGTGCATGCACTTATACACATGATCACCCACTCTGAAATGCTACAATGCTGTGGTGAAAAGAATATACCTCGTTAAAATTAAATAGCTTTCTGAATATATAAGCCCAAGCCAATATGTATAATATCTTCAATGAAAAAAAAAAAAAATACAATTAACATGACATCATAACCAAAACGTTTTTGCTTGTTGCCTGCAGTAAATTTCTGGTTGATTTTGGATTGGCCTCCTTTCATACAGAGTCAAAAAGATCAAGAGGCAATTATAGTTAAGTGCAACTGTTGCAGCTTTTTAGCTTTTAGCTTTCAGAGAGTGTGTAGTTAATATCCACAAGGGTTAATATGTAATATTCACAAAGCCTCCACTCTACATGGACAGACAATATAGTCAATATATTGCCATGTCACTAGAGCATTTGCTATGGTATTACAAGTGAACTGAATGGTTTTGTTGTTGATATTGTTTTGCATACACATCCATAGATGAGAAGTATAGCCTGCCCTCCTTACACACTGCAGTAAAAGACACCTGGATATATAGCAAATGCACCAAATGTGTTTTTGATTGAGATAAGAACCCTTTCTGAACCCAAACCTTGTTGTTAAAGTAATGCCTGTACACCACACCCAGGGCATGAACCCCTCCATCCCTTCACCCTAAATAAAGGATGTTGCAATAATCAGAGAGTTGTTATTCAGTTCATCCTTCCCTCCTATGTATCCTTACCCCCTCTTGCTATGTAGATCCTCTGAGGGAAATCCCACTCCTCACACCTCCCCCTGGCTCCCCCTTGGCCTTGGTGGGCAAGGACCATGTTGTGCAGAACATGGGGGCAGTGCCAGTGTGGGCCATGGACATCTCTGATTAGGCCAGGCTGCTGCTAATCTGATCTAGCTAACAGAGACTTCCTTGTTGTTGTAGGTTCAACATCTTTCCAGTGTTGTGATCCTGGCAATCCCCAGATACCTTTATGCATTGTCATGTGTTAGCTGTTTGTGCAAGAGTGTGGGTGTGTGAATGTTTATGCCTTCAGGGGAGGTGATGTTGGACGGAAGAGCAACTATTTAGCAGCTCCAGATGAGGACATAGTTAACCTCACACCAATGTAGGACAAGGACAGGAGGGGAATAGTGTCTCAAAACATCACACACACACACACACACACACACACACACACACACACACACACACACAAACACCTATATGAAAAGGCCTTTATCACCCCTGAGGGTAATTTGCCTTGCACAAGGGCCCCATGAAAACACCTACATCATTCTAAAAATACATATGCATGTAACATTATAATATCCAACAAACCTAAAAAGAGAATAATTAAAAAGTCAATAAAAGCCTGGCGCCATGGGATAAAAAACTAGGTAGCCAAATGTAAGAGTGTATGATCAGTAAAAGGCTGTGTGAGGAATCTACATGTATCTGTATATGACTGTTGGGTCACATGACAAATATGCAATATGAAAGAAAACACATGTAAATAGTACACACTTTTACACACATGCACAAAGCCTAGCTCTGCTGATGTGTGATTGGGGAAAAAAATTCACATTCACACAGTACACCAGATGGTTTCAGTTTGATGAGGTATGCACGCCGAGAAATGCCTCTGTTTAACAGGAATTCCTTGAAGACTATCACTTAGATGTGGAATGTTGTTTTTGTCATGGGATTCAAGAGTTTTAGCATGACTGCCAGAGGGATGGAGTTCTGCCAGGCAGCGGGAAGATTTTTCTCCCCTCGGTCTTTGGTTGCCATGGCTCCCTGCTCCTACAGGCCCAAAACAGTGGATGAGAAACATTCTCCTCTTAGTGTGTGTATCTGTGCATGTGTGTCTCTGTGTGTCTTTTTATGAGTTCACTTTGTTAATGGTACATGAAACAGGCTTGCATATTTGAGGGCCCTGTCCTCCCTGTGTTATACTTAATACTGTATCTGACAGAAAGACAACAGTTTTAGTGGAATTCTTCTCAAAACCAGTGAAAAAAAATATATAAAAAATATCTCATTTCATAAATAATTCTAGGACAAGAAATCTGCCACAGCTGGCAATGAATGGCAACATATTCACACAATTATACTTGAATGCCTGTCATAACTTTTGACCAAAAACATATACTCCCACAAGTATTTTATTTTCTGGATTGACTCATTCAACAACCCCCGTTCCAGCAAAAAGTAATCCTGCATCAATAAAGTTCCCTATTTATCATTGCCTTTACTGTGTGGGGGTTTGGTTCCTGACTTATTTAAGACACAGGGTGAAAAGCTAATAAAACACTGCAAGAGTTCACCCTCTTTAGAGAAAAAAAAAAATTCTTGCCACTAGGCGGCACTCATCTGTTTCTGAGTGTTAATATTGTGAAACACTGTCATCCACATCTCACTCAACATTCATGATGCATACTCAGTCTCCTGTAACCAGTAACCATATGATAACAGGAAACACACACAAAAGAATGTTTGTGTATGTTGAGAAGTTGCTGAATTACCTCCCCTTGTACAAGCATCATTGCCACTCTATTTCCAAAACAAATATTTGATAGGAGCGGCATGAAAAAAATGTCCTTAAAGTAGGTGGTGTTTATACAAAACCAGTCCTGGTACATGTCTCTTCATATGCAAACTCTCTCTGCCACTTTCCTCTTACCTCTTCCTGGTCTTTTGTGCTTAAGAATATAATGCACCATGGTTACGTTATCTATCTGTTTACCTACAAAGCTGTGAGTACCTTACCTCACCATGAGACCCAGTGACACACATTTTATTATTAAAAGTAAGTGGTTTAGGATATATAATTATGCTAATTTATGTAAATTAGCGGCACACAAGGTGTTTACCGTGCACTCACACGGCTGTTCGTTTGAGTCTGGCTCATCACATCATATCTTCTCATTCTCATTCTCATTTTTTTTTTTTTTGTCACTCTCCACTCTAACAAAGTAGAAAAGCCATAAAACCATCACAGTTACTATTAATATGTTGTGTGAGTCCATGTTGGGCTTTTCCTAATGCTGCTCTAAAGACAATAATACACATGATTAGTGTGATTTATTTATGGCAAAATAAATATACTGTACGTCCAAGATGTCAGTGTGTTAAGTGTGCTTTGATGCTCAGCAGGGGTGGACCAAGAAATTTTTACATGGGGTAGCACGGGGTTTTGCAGGGTGGTGTGCATGTGGTGGGGGGAAGAAGAGTGGGCGGGTGCTTGGTGGGGCACTGGGGATTGTGCATCTCTCTCTGTCTCTCTTCACTTGCTTACTGGTTCCTGTCTTTCTGACCATTCATGTCTTTTTTCTGCTCTTTCCCTCTGCCTGAATCACTTTCATCTTCTCTTGCTGCCCCGTTGCTATCATTTTCCCTTCCTTTGGCCTGTCCTCTGATTTTTTTTCTCTTAATATTCTCACAAACTCAGATTAGAGATATAAAAGGATGTGTATGATCAAGTCGAGGCATTTGACTGCGCTGCAAGGGTCCATAGCTGATGAGTGGACAAACTACTGCTGTTTTAGGACATTACTGATTATCTTTGATTTTTATTTAACTTTAAGAAATATAGTACATGGCAATATAGTTATTTCAAACTCCAAACTACTGTCTGAAAAGGTCATGGATCCCAATTTTATATCCCAACCATAAAACAAATGGCTATTAACAAACAAAGTTGCGTGGAGGTCGGGGACAGGGCCTGTGGAGTGGCTGACGGGGGTGTTAGTTCCCATATTTAAAAGGAGGATTGCAGAGTGTGCTCCAACTATCAGGGTATCACACTACTCAGTCTTCTAGTCAGCTTACTCCAGGCTGGAAAGGAGACTCCAGCCGATTGTCAAGCCTCAGATTCAGGAAAAACAATATGAATTCCATCGTGGTCATGTAACTGTGAGTGAGCTTTTCACCCTAGCATGGATACTGGAGGAATCATGGGAGTTTGGCAGTCCAGTCTACATGTGTTTTGTGGATCTGGAGAGGACTTACAGCCGTGTTCTCTGGTGGGTGCTGTGGGAGAATGGGGTGCCAGGCTCCCTGCTGCAAGCCATTTAGTCCCTGTATAACTGCAATGAGAGCAGTGTCTGCATTTTGGGCAATAAGTCAAGCTTGTGCTCAGTGGGTGTTGGACTCTGCCAGGGCTGTACCTTGTCTCCACTTCTTTTTATGATTTTTATGGACAGGATTTCAAGGCGCAGTCAGGGTATGGAGGGTGTCCAGTATGGTGACCTCAGGGTTACATCCCTGCTCTTTGCAGATGATGTGGCTCTATTGGCCTCATCAAACTGTGACCTTCAGCATACAATGGGGTGATTTGCAGCGTCAGTGTGAAGCGGTTGGGATAAGGATCAGTAGCTCCAAGTCCGAAGATAATTGGAGGGTAACCCCTTATAACCAGCAGAAAATGTATAGATGGATAAAAACAAACAAAAAGGCCAGATAGAAATAGTGTCACCAACATTTCACATTCACAAGCTTCGACAAATGTACTGTAAATGTCCAGTTCAGCATTGTTATTAGCAGCCCACTCACATAGACTTTTGGCAGTTCAGTCACCACCCTTTAGCACTGAAAAGAAACCTTGTAGCACCCATTAAGTGCAGTGAAGGTCCCCTGGGAGCTGCGAGGAGACGCCTCCCAGGAAGGCATTCTTCCAGCTGGGCAAAACAGCCATTCTCTGTCCCCTCTCTCCTGGGAGCTGCATGAGAATGGGCTATCATGACAATTTCAAAATTTGGAGGAGGTTGTTTTCAACTTGTGTTTGATTGTTTGTTTATGTTTTCAAAGAATAAAATTTGAAGCCTCCTTGTTGCTGGCAGTGTGGCAGACTACTCCCCTGCTTCCTAACAGCCAACATCAAACAGATAAATATCAAACATATTAAGCAAGAAACTATTCAGTTTCTTGCTAACTGATTTCATCACCACAGTCAAGAGGCAGCTGGTTTTCAGCCATAAAAAAAAAAAAAAAAAAAAAAAAAAAAAAAAAAACATTACAAAAGTCTTTTTGAAAATGAAAACTCATCACATAGTCCCATCACTCTATGACTCTTTAATTCCTTCTCCTGCACAGCCAACTTGCTGTTGCTAATGGTTGGCCTGCTACAAATAGCTGTTACGTCATTTAATGCTACTTTCACTTGTACTCAGATAATAGAGTTGCGTTCACTGAAAGTTGAACATCAGAGTTTCGGCCTTGCAAATGTACAACCAGCAACAACATTTTTTTCATTATATTGCCAAAAACTGGGGTGGCACCTGGGGTGGCAAGGCCTTTTTGTGCCATCCACTGGGTCCACCATTGATGCTCAGTGTTCCTGTGCTGGTCTTGTAACATTTTATGCCATTTTATGAGGCTTAGACATAATTTTGAGTGTGTTTTGGGAGCCATTTCTCTCATGACAAGGAGTGATTTTAGGAGTTGAGTAAGTAAAGTAAACACTAACACACAGCATTATCCTGCATTGTAACCTTTTATTTATGCAACGTTTTGGTGCATTGACCATCCTGAGGTATCAGTTCAGTAACTCAACTCAACTCATCTCTATACAAAATTATTTATAAAGCAAAACAACAGCACAAAAACAAAACACACGCACACACACACACACACACACACACACACACAAAAAACAGCACAAAAACCCACAAAGACAAACTTGTTAAAAGATACCAACTGTCATGCTGGTCAAAAAACAAGGAATACACATGTTTTTTTTTAAGACAGAATAAAAACAGTAGGGGCCAACTTAACATACAGAGGCAACTTGTTTCAGCGTTTGGGGGCTACAACTAGAAAAGCACTGTCTCCCCTGTGCTCTGAGTAAGAAGGTGAGAAAGAAAATAATGAATAATATAGCAGTGAGGCATCCATATAATGTTCAGTCTCAAGGCAACATTCCTCCAACACACACACATACGCGCACACACACTCACACGCACGCACACACACACACACACACACACACACATACACACACACACACACATCCTGTCTCAGTGTTATTGGTCACAGCTATGGAATCCTTTGGAAAAGTATGATAAGTGAAATTCCCACGGCATGGGCATCCTCTTTTCACAGCTTTTGGTAATTCAGATGAGCATATTTGTGGGCAGCTTTCCAGCGGGTGCTCTTGCTGGGCTGCCATTGGTCTGAGTGCATTTGAGGGAATAAAGGCCACATAACTTCCAGTCAGGGCTCTCTCTCTTTATGTTATTGTTAGGAACAGGAAACTGTGGAGGCCTTGCATTGTCTTAGCTCTGGTGTGAAGTTTCAGAGCCTAAGGTCTTACTTCTTTGTACCATCGGCTCATAATGGTGCTAATTTTGATTTTATGGTGTGAAGACACATTATAGAAATCCGGCTCTCTGTGTAGTAACTATAATTTGGTTTGCCTTTCCCACTGGATTATTTTTGTATTTGTATGCTAAAGTAGTTATTCAGTTGCTAAAATCTTTCCTGACTGTCTCCTCAAACAGCTTTCACTTCTATATAAAAAAAATGCCAGAGAAATACATCATGTTCTGGTTGGGAAGAGAACACCATACGACTAAAAAAAAAAAAAAAGATATTAACTTCTTTTTTCTCTACAACTTTTGACACAGTGAAACAGTCTATTTCCAACATTCCAGTGTTACGTAAGAGTGGTCTGAAGTCAATCAAGACAGTCCTTATTTGTGTTTCTGATCTCAATGAAGTGGATCAGAACACACTGTATGTTGGCTGGGGGTGACACACACACACACACACACACACACTCATACAGACACACCACCACCACCACCAACACAGCTGTGTCACATGCTTCTCCCCTTTTGCCAAGAAACTTTCACTCTCTTCTGTACCCTAACGTGAAGTTTCCACTTTTAGTGAAATGTCAACTTCACTGTTCTCTCCTGGTTTGTGTGAAGCTCAGTATGTACAGTAATATATTACAGGGCTGCGGTCTTCGCAAAACAATGATCACTATGCTCAGCTTTACAATGAATCAATCTCCTCTTGAGCATGTGGTCAGGAACACACACCACTGAGTAACCACAACACAAAGAGATTCATTTGACAGGACAGCAACTCCCCTGCATCTAGCTATTTGTCTAGACATCTCCCCAACATTCAGCGGTTTGCTGCATTTGACAATTTATCAAATCTCTTCTCCATTTTTTTGGATGGTTATATGGTCAGATCTGAGGACAAACATCCAAACCTTTAGTTACAAAGAAGAAAACTACTTCGACTCTCTCTCTTTCTCTCCCTGTCCCCTAAGGAGGCCAGATAATGATACGCTGGCAGGGCAGATTGCAGGGTTGCCATCGGTCTGGAACTGTAAACACCGCGGAGAAGGCTCGTTAGGACATTCCAGAAAGGTCCTCAACTGGGGATTCTTGGAAGCGCTTCTCGGGTGTTTGCATTCTTCCTTTGGGACACCAGTGCTAACAGCGCTGCCTGTGATCACTGCCCTGTCCCGAGTGAGAATTATTTGAGGAGAAATGAAGGCTAGCAGACGCTGAGTGCTGCTCTCCACTCCTCAGAACGGGACCATGGTAATGCAGGTACAAACAACAGATTCAGACAATAGTTCTTTATGGCACGTTGTACTGATGCTTTGTCTGTCTTATTTGACATTCAAATTTTATTCATTCACATAAAGTAGATACATTTTTGGCCAGTTTTAGCAGACAATTGAAAATAAAGCCTGTTATTAAACTCAGTGTAAACTTTGTGTAAACAAAGCATTTAAATCCTAAAACACTATTCTTTCAAGGCGACTATTGCAACATTTACTGTGCACCCCTATACTGTAATTTGCATCAAAATGAGCCTAAACTACTGACTTGGGCTTCCAGCAAACATCATATAGGCTAAAACCAATGTTGTCATAGCATGAAGATGACCTTTGTACCATGATGAATTTGGAAAACTGTGCAATCGCCAAGATCAGTTCTTTAAATGGAGTGGACTTGTTCCCAGCACAGTCCCAGCAACTGTAGTGGACATACTTGAGGCTACGAATTTATGCTTTACACCAGGTTTTTGTTTTTTCCAGAAGCAAGATGACCCAGACAGAAAAAGCTAAAGTTAATTATTTATTTAAACACACACACACACACACACACACACACACACACACACACACACACACAAAAACAACTTCTCAAGGTCTGCTCATTATTACAGATGCTCAGTTGTTGTATCTGTAAAACATTCAATAAAACTAGTAGCCAAGCTTAATTTGACAAATGATTCAAAACATCAAGACATAAGACCCATTGCAGAACAAAGTTTGGGTCAGTTGGGAAAGACGTACTGCTGGGTCTAAATTGTCACCACTGGTGCTGTTTCAATGGATCGGGTGCTTTATTTTTCATTACATGCATGGAACCACCATTTTCTTGTATTAACTGTTACAGCTCATTCTCGTTTGTAGAAGATACAGTATGTCACTTACTATAAATATCTACTGCAGTTGTCTGCTTTATGTCAAAACACTAAAGGAAGGTGTTACAACATGGTAGTCTTTATGATGTATGTTGCAACACATTGGTCTTTTTTTGACATTTTTTCACATATTTTTAATTATAAGCAGACAGCTACAGCATACCTTGGATTTAGTGGAAGAGATCTGCCCTCTACAATTGAGAATAAACAGTCAGTGTTTGGGTCAGTTGTATTTAGATGTAAATTATGTGAGGAGTATCTCTTTGATCAAATTATAATGTCAAGCCTTGGAGGCTCAGCGATAAAAAAGAGATAAACAAAGCAAGATAAAGGATTGATTCTGCTTGTTTTCTAGTGTCAACTACACAGTGTAGACACAGTGCTTTATCCAAATGGGTTAATAGATAATATGACTTTTCAACAAACTTAAAAGCAATTCAAATTAATTTCTCACATTTGGCATTAATAGTCATTTGAGCGCTATTAGTCTTAGAATAGCATTCCCCCCTTTACCCCCCACTCCCCACCCCGGCTTATTCCCCCGCAGCCTTAAAAATAGACAGTCTGTGTAAAATAAGACAATGCCTGTCTTTTAGGCAACACAATTAAGTCTTTGTGTGTCAGCAGACACGTCTAGGCCTTGAGTTGCAGCCATTAACATATCCCGCAGCTGAATCATCACTTACTGGTAGTAATACCAAGGCCAAAAGTCATCTGTCAGATAATGGGATTTTCCAGTTGACAGTTTTAGAAATTGTTTGATTTGCACAACAAGGCTTCAGCAAGCCAAGCAGGAAAAAACATGCCTCCATGCAGGGGGTTAACTATTTAAAGAGAGTGTTATCAGTTATCATTAAAGGTGTCATTTATACAATCAAGGACAAAAAATTAAACACCTAAACTAAAAATTGACAGGATTCTAAAGTCATCACCTGAAAACAAATACAAAAACAAACAAACAAAAAATAAAATGATTATTTTATTGAGTCTGTTCGCAAAAACATACAGCAAACATATATTTCTATTCATTTCTGTAATGGCTTCAGAAAATACACTACAAGGACAAAGACTACACATTACCAACAGGAGCTCTTATGACATCCCATTCTGCATCCATAGACTTTAACATGGAGTTGGTCCCCCTCTTTGCAGCTACAACAGCTTCCTATAAGATTTTAGAAGGCTTTCTACAAGATTTTGGAGTGTGTCTGTGGGAATTTGTGTCTGTTCATCCAAAAGAGCATTTGTGAAGTCAGACACTGATGTTGGACAAGAGAGCCTGTCTTGCAATCTTCATTCTAGTTCATCCCAAAGGTGTTGGATGGGGTTGAGGTCAGGCTCTGTGTGGGCCAGTCAAGTTCTTCCACACCAAACTCAGCCAGCTATGCCTTTATGGAGCTTGCTTTGTGCACTGGGGCACAGTGATGCTGGAACAGAAAAGGGCTTTCCCCAAACTGTTCCCACAAAGCCGGAAGCAGAGAATTGTCTAAAATGTCTTGGTAGGTTGAAGCATTAAGATTTCCCTTCACTGAAACTAAGGGAACCCCAGAAAAACAAGCCCATGGCATTATCCCTCCCCCAAACTTTACAGCTGACTGCCAGATAGAGAAGCGTGATTCGTCACTAAACAGAACATGTTTCCACTGCTCCAGAGTCCAGTGGCAGCGTGCTTTACACCCCTCCATCCAATACTTGGTGTTGTGCTTGGTGATGTAAGGTTTGCATGCGGCTGCTCGGTCATGGAAACTCATGCCATGAAGCTCCCGGTGCACAGTTTTTGTGCTGATGTTGATGCCAGAGGAGATTTGGAGCTCTGCAGTTATTGAGTCAGCAGAGCATTGGCCACTTTTACGCACTGTGCGCCTCAGCACTCTGTGACCCCGCTCTGTAACTTTACATGGTCTGCCACTTGGTGGCTGATTGCCGTAGTTCCTAAACAGTTCCACTTTGCAATAATACCACTTACAGGTGATGGTGGAATATCTAGGAGGGAAGAAATTTCACCATCAAATGACACTTGCTCCTGAACTTACATTTAAGGATTTATACTTACCTAATACCTTCTACTCCAGTGGTTTTCCAGTTGGGGTCCAGGGAAGCAAAATGAGGAGTATTTTAATTTCACTATACTTTAATTCACCAGAAATTGTCTATATAAACTATATAATATAAAAATTCATGAGTGATCAACATTATTTTTTAATCTCATCACTTTGAATCTATTTGCCAGTGTTGGTGTCAGGAACCGGAACAATCTAATTCTTAACACAAACCATCCAATTTCTTTTTTTATTGGGGTCTCTGCGGCAAAATAACTTCAAATGGGGGTTTGCTGTTCAGTAAACATCAATTTGGGGGTCCAGAACATGAAAAAAGTTTGAAAACCCTTGCTCTACCCAATTTCCATCTTCGCATCACCTCCAGCCCCATTTCTTCTTCAGCCTGCTCCCTCTACCACCTACCTGCTCAACTCTTTTTTTACCCCTCACTGAACCCATACACACACACACACACACACACACACACCCCACATACCCCCCACTCACCACCCCAACCCACATTCCCTTCATTGCTTTTGGACCATGGAAAGCCCCTGGTAGGTTTTCAGAGCTGCTGAACTCATACAGACACACAGAGCCCTCTCTCTCTCTCTTTCCATCACGCCTCTGGTCAAAGCCAGCCATCAGATCACATGCTATGTGCAGGCTCAGCAGCAGAGGAGCACAGCTATTTGCTGGGGGCACACATGCCGGGGCCCAAATGAATGACTGGCATTCTGGTGACCTCCCAGGCTGGCGGTGGTCTGCCGGGGTGGAAGGCTGTTTTAGGACAGGGTGTTGTGGCTTGTTGCTGTGTCATTCGTCTGCAGCAGGCATGTTGTCTCCAGGGCACACGGCTGCAAATGCTTTCACACCTCAAAAGGGCAGCTTGAGCCAGTATTTATAAAGTGAGTTAGAGCTGGGTAGCTTATTTTGTTTCAGTTTTGCACTCAAGATCAGGATGACTGAGATTCCAAGGGGATCTTCTCCATGCTTTTCTATTCTGAGACGCTAGATAAATGTGGGGCATTAGCTCAGACTGAATCTTGGTGCATTACACGATGTACGATCTGCTAGAAACTGATATGTTAAGTCTCACTGCAAAAGGAACAAATCTTTGGCTACTGATACCCTACGGCAGATAGGATTTGTTGCACAATTTTACAACTTCTTTTCCCTTTCTCTGGGCTGACCTACACCTTGTAAATTGTATCTTCACACTTGGCCTGCTAATATTCCTTTGTGTTTCAAGTGTCAGAAGTGCAGGTGAGACCATCCACACATGTATTTAAGTTAGAGAAAAATTAAAGAAAGGAGGCAGGACGAATAGGGGTGGGAAGAAAATGGAAAAGGGAGCATCATTACAGTGACTCTCAACTATGTGCCCTCAGCGGTTTGTGAGTAATAAGTCTGAGAGCAGATGCCAAATATTCAGAGTGTTTACCGACAAAACGAAACATTGAAGTTGCCATGGTGATGTCATGATGTGCTCTTATGTGTTAAAGTTGCAATAAGTAAGATTTTTTTTTCCGCCCCCTAAGCCCAGATGACTGCAACATATCTGTGGGGATTTGATAAGGATGTCAATCAGTACCAAAGACTCAACTAAATTCCTGACCAGTGTCACAAGATATTTCATTGGCAAGCCAAAAGGGAAAGGAAAAGCACATCATACATCATTTTATATTAGCCTCTAGCCTAATTTGTTAGTTTTCTCATTTCTGTTGTGAAAATATTATTTTATAATTTATTTGTGTCAGTTTCAGGCCACTGTAACTTGTGCCAGAGACCTGTCTGAATATTTTTTGGAATTCCTTGATCGCCAATAGATGCCAATAAGAGTAATAAATTATTGAAGGAAAACATTTTAAAATGCTCCTAGTGAAAAGAAACAGTTTTCACTTGCATAGTTAACTCCCACCTTCTCTTTCAAATAGAGTTTACATTGACATGCAGGGCTTAATCACTGTATTCACAACCACAGGCTTGCACCAGGCTTATTACAATACTCTTGACAGCAATCTCAGATATCATGACTGGGGAGAAAAATGTGGATTTTCCAGTTGCACAGACAGGGTTGGGCGCATAAGGTCTCCTTGAAAACAGACCTGAAAGTAAGAATTGGGTCAGCTGAACTGATTTGAAATAGAGATTAAAATCTAATTCGATTACATGTGTAATGATGACTATTTGGTTATTATGAATATTGGAGACATCTGCTTCAGCTACAAGATGTTTTCAATTGCAATTTATGATTTTAATATTCAGCTTCTGAATTAAGTCAAGGTTGCCACTGAGGACCATCTTGCGCACAGCATGAAACTGATTATCATCTCCCTATTGTCATCTCCCTTCAACCGATTCCAAAATGTTCTTGACTCTAAATGCGACTAAAACCTGCACTAGCTGTGTTTCACACGTCTGGATGCATGTACACATCTGTTCTGTTGCCATCACACTCTTGAGAGAAGTTGCTCTCATGACTCACAAATCGGTTGTCTGTCTGCTATGAACTTGTCTGGAAATTCCCTCGAATACAGCTCGACTAGCTGCAACATGCAGAAGTTTTCTCAACACTGCACTACAAGGGGAAGTTACCACTCTTTTTTTTTTCCTACACCGTTTCCTCTTACAATTATCAAAGAAAAATTAGGTCTTCTCAAGTAATACTTGCCAGCTAGTCTACAGCTTATTTCATCTGAAAACCAATCCTGGAATAACTTTAATTCGTCCATAATGCAATCTAAGTCTTTGGGAAATATGAACACATGGGAAGCTTGATGCAAATGGTTTCCTGAGAACAGGATACCATTTGAGTGCATTTCACCTTATCCTTGCCTATTGTGTATTGTGTGAATGAGGAAGCCGTCCGTGGATGTGAGAGTCAAGGAGAGGAATCCGTCCCACTCCTTCCAACACTATCCAGTTGCATTCCTTGCCAATCCTGCCATATCAGATGACCTTGTCTTCTATTCTATCGCATTCTTTCCCACACAATCCAACACTCCAGTATCCGTCGTGTTCCCCACAATCCCTTTAAGTCCCACTCTAGTCTCTCCACTCAGCCCAGATCCAGACGATCCCCGTGTCCAAAGCCATTTACAGCTCTTAGCATACATAGGGGAAGAAAAAGAAACCATGAGAGAGAGAGACAGAGAGAAGGAGAGAGACTTACAAACAATGTGAATTCTTGAATATCAAGACAAGCGCTGTACTTGGTGAACCTTTGAATCAATCATCTTGCAGTTTTGGCTTCAGTTTGACCACAAGGTAGACCTCTGTTCATGTTATACAAGTGCTCATCTAAACTACAGCAACTGCAACCGCCATGACCTCCACATTTCTCAACAAATTGAAATCATACCATGTCTGGCCATCTCTTTTCTTCCCCAAAGAAAGAGAAAAAGAGCCAAAAGAGGGAGATTCACACGACTCATATTCCCACCTTCCCATTTTTTCCTGTCTTATTAAGGGGGTTTCATGCCAACCATCTGCCCACTGGCCAGCGATCAATCCTCCCCAGCAACCACTGCACCCTGTTTTTGCCTATGTGTGTATTTATCACACCAGTTGTGTATTTTATTGTGTGTATCTGTTTTCTCTCTCTCTCCCACGTCATGTTCTAATATATAGTGTTTTTTTGTGTTTTTGTGCGAAATGGACTGACATGCAATGAAATAAATTGACTGAATTGAATCAAACTTCCTAAAAAAAAGGTTAGAAAAGTGGGAGCTCCAGAAAGACAAACTGATAGTGTAACAAATTTACACTCTGGCTTTTATTCTGTGGCAGGATTAATGTTTCCACGTCACATGACGACTTCCTCAGAATAAAATGCATGACTCATATTTATAGTCTAGTGGCCAGGTAGGTTGCAACTTGTCAACACTGCCATGGGGTTAGAGAGTTTCTCTGGGCTGATTTTTTTATCCACTCTGTTTTTTCATTGTGGTTTAACACACCTCCTACTCTCCTTTGTTTGCTTGCAAATGAGGGAAAAACCTGAACTCCTATATTTTAGGAATTTAGATCTCTCAACTTCCTTATTACGCACAGTGAGTATCTATACACATGACACCACAGTGTTAAAGGACACATTGAGAGAAATGGACACATTGGCCGTGGTAATCATCTTTGGTCACCTTGATATACCTTTGTCTGCTTGTCGACTTTCCTTGCTCTCTGCCTGCTTGAGCCCCTGATTGCTTTTCCCTTTGGTCCTCACACTCAGTCATCTTTCTGTCCATCTGGGTCATTAAAATCTTCAGGGGAACATTCACAAAAGCACCCCATATATAGCGTCCTTGTCGCTCAAGAACTGGCTGGATCCTTAACACTCTTCATTAGGGTACCTGTAGGGTACCTGACATCATTGTATTCAGTGTCTTAGGTGTTTTGTTTTCTTATTGTTTCTCTCTCATCTCCATACCGAGGCCAATGAGAGCCTCCAAAACCCTGTGCCCCTCATTTTTCCTCTTTTCCTCCATTGACTGACCTTTATTTTTTTCTCCTTCTGCTGTGCTCTGGTCCTGAGTGCTCACCTGCTCTTCAGGATCCCTGTTTGTGCTATGATACTATATGATATTGTTGGTAAATTCTTCAGGTTAACATGTTGATTAACCTTTTGTCAGAGTAACAGCACTGGAAAAGCCTTTAAAGGTCTGTACTCAAACAGCTATAGAGCCATCTGAACCATCTGCACAACAAAGTAGCAGCTTGCTCTGTAGAAAAATAAGTAAAGCTCCATTTAGTCATGCACTTTTTTCTACTGTTTGGAAAGGCCTTTGTTAAACTTTTGATGTTTCGCTTGGACAAAAAGTGCTGACAAACCAAAGTGCCTCACCCTTCTGAGGATCAACATATCTATCCAGGTTTAATCTCCTTTCATTTTTCTTCCCTGTGAGAAGAGGGTTGTCAGGTCCTTGAATGGTTTCAAACAGAACCTGCATGGGAAAACACTCTCTGTCATGGCTTTGGTGTATTTCAATGCCAATTTTAGTTGAGCAACGTTTGCCACAATCTTATCAAACCAAACGCTCAAGCTTGTGCTCACATGCATCATGTATCTTGTGGGGGAAAGATATGCCACACTGTGAGTGCAGCAGTCATTCGGGATGAAGGTCATTTTTTACATGCATTTACAGAGCAGTCAAGTCACTGAATCCTATGTATGACTGGTTAAATCCACTAGTTTCATTAGTTTCATCTCCTTTAGCACACGATCATGGTGCACGGGACTGTTGGCTCTGCCTTATTAACAGTGCACCACTTGACACTGTTTTTCACTGATACTCTCCTCAGTCTCTTTGGTTTGATTAACAGCTTTGGAGCTTGTCCAGTCTGAATCTGGCAGAACTCAGCTGCTCCTTGCTTGAAGGCAGCTAATTTTCAATGCCAGTTTGAAGTCAGGTGCACCTGGTTCGACAATAAATTAATGCTATTACTAGCTTCTCGTGCTCAGGTGCCTTCCCTCTGCAGGAATACTATTTCCAGTGCCATTTTCTTAATATAACTGAGACGTAAAAGCTCCCGTTAGCTGTAAACTGTTGCAGAGCAAAAGAATTCAAAAATAAACGTGTTACTGTGCAATGTAGGCTATTTTTTTTCTGTCTGTTAAGCAGCGTGTCTCCACAGAGTCCAGAGGATTGATGGCCTTTCCATGTCTTGATGTGGTTGCACAACTGGCACTCTGAATGACAGAAAATCAACAGTCTTTTACCTCAGGGAAAGCCACAGTTCTCACAAAAAATGAAACAACTGCAGTAGCCAAACTCTGGTAGGAAGGAAAATCAGGTTAAGGTTAGGGTTTAGTTTGTGACACAGTTCAACAATAACCAGTATTTTAAATTTACATATTTGTAAAGGGACTGTAACCTTAAAGATTCATAAAATAAATGTTACCTGAAAAATGCAAGCAAAGTTTACCTGGAAAATAATGCAGAAATATCCTTGTAAAATTAGAGTAGAGATACAAATTATTTGACTAAGTTAGAGAGAAACAGCACCTCCTTGTTTCAGGATTATTGAGACAAGTTATTTAGCTGTCTTCTTCATAACAAAGCAATGAAACAGATAGGCCTGAGAGTTAATTTAGCAGCATAACTATTTTCCAATAGCTCTCTTAAGCATCTCAACAGTGATAGAGTCCTTTTTAAATTTAGGTCTCACACTGACTTGTAATATTTGCCCATGTTTCATGACATCCGTGATAACCACCACAATAAGCCTGCTGTCCTGGCAGCAGGCCTATGATTAAGTTCATACAGTTTCTCTGTAGAGACAAAAAGCCACAGAGATATTTGACTAATGTATGTGAGGACTTTATTTAACCTGGCATGAAAGTTTGAATGTGTCAAAGGAGCTGGGAACAAGTGACACAGCTACTGGGTGTTTTTCTGCAGACCTTTCCATACAAATGACCAAATCAACCATTTCTAGTCCTACTTTAAACATTTTCTGATTGTTTTTTTCCCCCACAATATCCAGATTTGAAGAGTGATTCACATTGTCCTGCCAATTTAGGTTTGTCCATGAGGAACTAAGAAACATAAAAAAACTAAAGCTGAAGCAACTTAGCAGTGACATTCAGTTTTCAGTTACACAGGGCCAATTTACCAGTTGGCTTGAAACCTGCTATTCTTGCTTAGATTTGTAGCATGAGCATGAGCATGATATTTCCAGCTTTCCAGATCACAAAACATCTTTTCCGTTTTAATGACCCTATATAATGAGCCTGTGTCATTTTGGCTTGGGCACTCATCTCTTGGATTCAGCTTTATAGCCTATCCAAACATCTCACTTGTTCACTAAGACTGTTCACTAAAGCAAGCGCCTCATTACCATGCATCTTCAATCAAAGTACACAGCATATTGCTTGGTCTTTCAGCCTAATAATCATCTTTAAAAGTGTATGGTGGAGTTTGTGGGTTAAATAACAATTCTCAAGGGAGGCTATTCAGACTTTCGTTGAACAGATCAATATGCTACACACTGTGACATTTCACACCTACGCTGGGAACAGAAAATGGCTGTCTGGTCACTTTAATGATGCTGCTTTCAAGTGCTGATGAAATAATGTAATTACAATTCAGGCATACCAAAGCATGTGTAAATTTATGGTAAAAGCGATGCATTTTGTTATGTTAATGTTTGGCCTTCAGCATCTCTGTTCTCACTCTGCTTAAATTTAAGTTTTCAAGCATTGATAACTTTTGTAATTGATCCCTTAATTTTGGTTCTAAGTATATTGGTGCCCCTTGATTTCTCAAAAGCAAGCAGCATGCCCCAAAAACATTTCTCTTTTTGCTCTCTGTTTTGCAGCTTGACAATCAAGAGAGAAGAATTATAGGAAAGCAAGGGGATGATACTTTTGTTATTACCTCCACAAAATTTATGTTAATGACAAGTCATTTTTCCGATTTGAGAAGCAGGAAATTTGGCTTTAAGAGGCGTATGTGAAGGCAGCACCTGCAAGGAGACTGCGGTGGTTATTAAATCTATCAAAGCCAGTTGGAAACTTAAGACTTTGTGCAGAAAGTTCTTCCAAAGCTGCCCTGGAGATAATGTCAAGAAGGTAAAAGCATGCTTCCTTGAAGTTTTAGATGAGTTGTGTGTTTGTGACATTGTGTGCCTGATCAGTCAAGATGCACTGCTGTTCATTTGTTCAGCAGTTTCAGCAGACTCTCTATACTATGGACTATAGCCTGCAAAAACGATATATGACATCATTCTTACAGTGAATGTGTTTGTAGTCACAAATGGAGTTCACATTTGTTCTTGTCAGTCACATCACCATCCAATCCATCTTGTATACTTCCAGGAGAGAGTCATTAACAAAGACTCACTAAAAAACTCATATTTGTCTTCACATATAGGAAACATGTCTCGTTTATAAGTTTTTACACAAGTAGTAGTTTGCTCTGGGTTGAAGAGATCCATTTAGAAACACAGATCTGCACTTTCTTCGCTATTATGCTCTTATTGCTAATCCTGATATGATGTATGCTAAATTGCATTAACAGTTAAGACACCTAATCCTCTGGTAAGATCCTCGAAGAAGTGTCTTAATGGTATCTGTGGCCACATATTGGTCAATATGTAGAAGAGGCTCCTCTAAAATAAACTTGTTTATGAGCTTCTCTTCAGGGTGGTTGGCATTCCTTTTAAGGGACAATACCACTCCTGCAAGTTTGGCAGTAACCCTTCCAGTAATGTTTGCATCCAACCGGCATCTGCTTTACTTGCTGTTTTCTGGTTGTGCTCTATAAAAGAATAATAATGACTGTTACACTTTAATTCAACAAGTTTTCTACTGCCTATATATCAGCCCTCACCTCCTGTCCCATACAGATGTGGCTCTTACATACTGTCAACTGTTACACCAGGAAATCATCACAGTTTCAGTTTCTACTCATTGTATATAGAAGCAGTCTAATATCCAGGAATATTCCCTTCTTTTGCACAGCTTTTGGAGTAAACAAAAAGAACTGTCTGACAATGTGAAACTCTTGTTGTTTTTTTGTTTTTTTTGTTTTTTTTTCTGGGAGCCATGATGTTGGAAGCAAAGTTGCAATTGCAAAAAGAGTGACTTCTTCATTTTTAGTATTTGCAAATTACTGACAATTGGTAAAAGAAGATAAAAATGCACTTAAGTATACTTACCCATATTAAATAGTTTAGGCCTATGATATGTTTACTGGACTTCATACTGGGGGTACGCTGGTGAACTTAGTGCCATTTTTCTTGTCACAAGAGAGGTTAATGAAAGAACTTATTTGTGTCAGTGTCAGTTTTTGCCTTTAAGGACAATCCCTCTTTTTACCACACACACACAGAAAGAGAGAGAGAGAGAGAGAGAGAGAGAGAGAGAGAGAGAGAGAGAGAGATTTGTTTCCCATAAAGCTCCAACCTCCCTCATTTCGCCTTTGACAAAGACATTTTTATACTGACCTTAACACATGGCTAAGATGGCAAAGAGCAAATTTAGAGTCAGACTGTTTCCAGTTGTGTAAGTGGTAGTTTGACTACTCTCACTGTTGTCTTATAATGTGCTCATGTTTCCACCAAAACCTCAAAAGTGGTATGATTTTGCTGTGTATAACAACAAAACATTGTACTCTCCCCAAATATCCTGAGTGCCACTCTTGTCCCACATAAACAAGGAATAACTCATGGAATATAACTTCGGTCCAGCTCGAGGTCCCAGCGTCTACATACAGACACTCAGGAATTTTTGCGGCAAGCCATTTTGGATGTCCATCTCCTGTAATGACTTGTTGAGAGTGTCCATAATTTTCAAAGGGTCAGCCCTGCATTCCTTCAGAGGTTCACAGGAAGTGTTGTACAATAGGGGGCAAATGGCCAGAGGCGTTGTCCACCGGCAGAGACTAGGGCAAGGGCCAGCAGGGTATGCGCGCACACACACACACACACACACACACACACACACACACACAATGAGGGAGTGAGAGGAAGTAGTGAGGTGGTGCTAAATGACATGGCTAGACTTTGTAAAAGGTGGGGACAGTGTTGCTCCTCAGTGGAGACTTGAAGGGGAAATACAGGCATGTCCCATTTTGCTGGTCAGTCGTCTCTGTGAGGACATTGCCTGAAGGGACGTAGAGTCTAGATATTTTCAAAATGGATCTGCATAAGAATACCCAACATCCTAAACATGAGGGGAATGTGTGTGTGTGTTTGATTAAAGAGGCTGAAAGACACTCAGAGTTGATTGGGAACACATAGCAGGGGCATTCCAATACCAATCCAGCCTGGGGCCTATAGATTTTTTGGTCTAATGAGACATTTGGCCTGAGGCCAGTGTCCACATATAATGATCAATTGCACTGGCTAGCTCTGTTTGGTCTGCATGCATCTTTCCATCTATTCATTTAGAGTTTGCACGTGTTGTTTTCTAACTTGGGCCTTTGGATTGAAAATGTGGATTATGTAAAGGCAATATTCATGGATAGTATCTGCCTCTCTCTTTCCCTCTGTCGCTCTTCCTGCATTCCACAGACACCATTATTTATATATTATGACTAACATCTCTGCTATTTAAAGGGCCCAGACCAAAAGTCTAAAGTCCTCCATATATCTGTTGGGCTCAAACAGGTAATGAATAGCTCTGACTTGCCTTTGGGTTTTTTAAAGACAAAAATAAAGCCTGTCATAAAGATTTGTTCTCTCCCTCTGGGGGACGTTTATCTCTTCATAGAAAACCGACCAAAATGGATGTTCCAATCCTGTAATAGCTGCTTGTGTTGTGGTTTGTGACGAGTTTATGGACCGTAGGTCAGCTGCAGAAGATGCAGAGATAATTTGAAATGTCTAATGAAAACAAAATCAATCAACCTATCTTAACATTTGTGAAGGGGAGTGGGGTGAGTTATATGTTTGACTGGCCATCTATCTATGGATCCATCCATCCATTCATGGATCTTCAGCGGTAATTCAAGCTATGTGTGTAACCGTGTCTCATCAGGAGGACATGTTAGATGCAGTGCATGTTAGATGTGAACCTGTAAATCAGCAGGAGCAGCGCCTCTGCTTCTGCCAGACATTATCCAGTCACTGTTCTACATCGTGGAGTGTGTTGGTACAAAGAGCCACTGTGTTCCCGGTAATGGGGAAGACACAGGCCTCAGATTCCAGGGGACAGCTGCTGTGCATCACACTGGCACACACACACACACACACACACACACACACACACACTCACAAACACTTCTGGGTGCAAAAGTATGCACAGCCTGAACCCTGAACACTCTTGCACACACATTTTTTACATTATCCAAAGTGACTTGCATTGGATGTCAATGTAGAATATGTTTGAATTTATAGATCACCATTACAAACAAACAAAAATAAGGAGTGCAAAGCTCAGAGCCTTAGTTGTATAAGTCAGTCTCTCACGCACTCTCTCTCTCTCTCACACACACACATGCACGCACGCGTGCACACACATTGTTAAATCAGACAAGTTGATGTGTGCTTGACTCCCACTTACTAGCTCTTCAGTCATTGTGAGGAATTGGTAAAAATGCACTTGAGATGGATTTGTCTTGGGTGAACTTTTGCAAACTTCAGGTTTCTAGGTTTTTTTTAGGTTTCTAGATCCATAAAGAGGACAATATCCACAAATCCCAACAACATCCCTAGTTTTTGCCTATGATTTTTAAAGTTGATAGGCTACCTTTCTTCACTGAATAGCATCCAGCCAGGGAAAACAAACAACCTAAAACAAGGGGATGTCAGTGGCCTGACTGACGGGAGCCGAAAGTAATCAAAGCTACATATTAATCATCATCAGCATGGATGAAGTGGTGAATATCAAATTGTTGAAAACACATCCTCAGAAGGCGTTGTCATTGCTGCACTGTTTAGTCAAACTATGTTAAAAAAATACCTTTTTTTAACAGAATGTGGAGCATCATGGTGGCTTGTGGATCTTGCATAAATGGGTCCACTTTTCAAAATTGTGGGTAACAGGTTGGGTGCAGTATCAGGCTCAGGTGGGACATGGGTTTGTGAAACTGGACTCTGGACTCTGCCAATGGCATTCTGGGATGTCTAGATCTATTATTATTGTCATCTGACGCTACCCAAATCCACAAATTTATTTGATTGGATAAGACAATCACAGTGTTTACGTCATCTAAGATGGACTGCAGTAGAGCTGCACCCCCTTTTTCAACAAGCATGGCCACCCCTGAGGCAAGGAGGAAGCATAGTTATATTGTTAAAGTGTGTAATTTGTGTTTAATCTGTGTTTCAAGTTCACATGAGATGTTATATTACTGATACATGTCAAAATATTATATGAAAGATTTAAAGCTTTTACTTAGAATGGACGTGGGCTGTGAATGTTGCCGGAAGATTTGACTTGCTAATGATACAGTCGGATTATACAAACACGATGTTCAACTCAGGAAGCTTTGAACATACCACTTTCTGCAGTCTTTTTTTTTTTTTTTTTTTTAAATCAGTATTTGTGTTAAAATAATAGTTATAATAATACAGTTAACCAGTCATCTAAAATGAATAAACTAATGCTTTTTGTGGAAATAAAGGTCTGTATTATAGACTGCTTATTGTAATTTTTACCATTAGGCTTTCTCAGCCTCATGTTCAGATTCTCCATCCATTGGAATCGACAGAAGGCATAATACATAAGTTATATAGTAATAACTGTAATACATTTATTATGATTATTTATTTATTTAGTTGTTTGTTTATGCACGTATTTATTTATTTATCTATTTATTTTTTATTTTTTATTGCTAATTATTTATGAGTGCATACAGAGTAGAAATTCTCCAGTATTTTTTATTTTATTTTATTTTATTTTATTTTATTTTATTTTATTTTTGGAACATAATTGGATTCTGCATGGGTTAAGAACCAAAGTTTAAGTAAGGAAGAAAATGAGAGAGAAAGAGAGTAAGTACACACACACACATACACACACACAGAAAGAGAGAGAGAGAGAGAGAGAGAGAGAGAGAGAGAGAGAGAGAAGCAAAAGCCCACACACATACACACGCACACACGCACACACACACACACACACACACACACACACACACACACACACACACACACACACACACTCATACAGCACACAAGCGCTCAACTGTGCGCACTGGCCGACAGCTTCTTAAAAAATGCCCGTACTAATGTTAAAAGCCAACCTGTGCAAACCTTGACTCCAACTTGATGTGAGCGGCTGGCTGGTCGTGACAAAGCGCAGCGCGGCTCCCCCCTGCCCTCCCCCTCCCCCCCAGTGTGGTTTTACGTTTTTGATCCCCGAGGGACCTCGCGTTTTACATTCCTGGCATTCCGACCTCAGTCCCTCCTCGGTTACTTATTATCGCCGCCTGCTCTCTCGACAACCATTTGAGAGCAAGCAAGGACCGCAGCCGCTCGTCGGGGGAAATGCCGAGACACATTTAAAAACGAGAAACTTGTGGAAATAGCGGATTACTCTGAAATTATTCCGACTTGAAGAGAGACGTTTCGCTACAATGAGAGCGTAAACTGGTAAGTGGAGCGTCTCATTTTCCCCTTCCCCACATGAGAAAACGAGCCCTAAACATGAAGAGTGTACACCGTGACTTGGGATATGTTTATGTTATTTAGTTATGAATTGTTTAATCAAAACCCTCAAACGTATTCGCTTCATTTCAGTCGTGTCACTGGCCAATATAAAGTTATTTTACTGTGCTGTTTTGTGTGCGCTTTTGCTCCCCCGTGAGATTGGAATTTTTTGGCGCACGTATATTTGCCTGTAGTAGGAAATCTGTCCACACTTCTTTATTGTCGCTGTTGGTAAAGTAGACTGGGGTCCACTCATTTGATGGAGTGAACTACTCGAACCAAAATATAGCTCTCTTTACATGAGGAGATGAATAGAAATATTTTCTCACATTGAAAACACACACAAATCATGTTGAAATCTATGTTGTCTTACTGTCAGTATTTTCTTCTGTTCCTTGGCAATTGGCGGCATTTATTTATGAATTGTATTTATCCCATTATCCTCCAGGTTCACAGCTGATTTGCAAATATTTTTCAATTGATAAACAGCTCATCTGGTCACCAGAGAGAATAACAACGTCCACAAACCAATATGTCGTCCAGTGAAGAGCCGTCTGGCACGGTCCTGCACCGGCTCATCCAGGAGCAGCTTCGCTATGGAAACCCCACAGACACTCGCACCTTACTGGCCATCCAGCAGCAGGCCCTGCGCGGAGGCAGTGGAAGTAACAGTGGGCCCAGCAGTGGAGGAGACGCAGCCAGAAGCCCCCGCTCTTCCTTGGAAAGCCTCACCCAGGAGGATACTCAGTTCCCACAGCTCTCCGCCAGGCAGGAGCCCCAGGGCCAGGAGCACCAGGGAGACTACCAGCACTCAGAAAGCAGCTACCAGCTCTACCAGCTGCACGGGGAGGAGCTGCCAACCTATGAACAGGCCAAAGCACACTCTCAGTACCTGGCCTCTCACTGGGCCCCTACTGCACAGGTGACCACAGGCCCCATCAAGCAGCTCCATGAGGGAGCCCTCTTGAATGAGGGAGTCTTCCATGAGGAGGCAGATCTGATAGAGGTGAAGCGCGGCCATGTGCGGTCGCTCAGCGAGCGCCTCATGCAGATGTCTCTGGAGAGGAACGATGCAGGAGCCAAAGCCGAGGCCATCAAGAGCTCCTCTCACAGCTACCCAGAGCTGGCTTACTACTCCCCACAAGGCCTGCAGAGCACGGGACTGAGCCAGGACAAGCGCAGCCCGCCACCAGAGTACTCAGCCCCCATTCAGGGCCAAGGATTTATCCCTCACCAGGTCCAGGAGCCACTGCAGGCGCAACAGCACAGGTATACAGGCGATTAGGGAGTACAAGACATGAGAATGACTGTGACCATGCCTATTATTTATTTTGATGCATTTATTTATTTTGATGTTTATTACTTGATCTATTTCCTTTTTCTGACCCACCATTATGAATAGAGACATTGCATCATACTCTCAGTTGGGAGTCAAAGTTGATTCCTGGAAATTTTGAGGAGTGTGTCATGGTGTCTCACTGCATAAACACGTAGTTAATACTGTGAACCACGCTGTTGCATGCGTAAGGGCTCACATTTCTGCTTTGAAACACATACAGGAGAACAAGTCCGGCCCTGTAGGTGGAGTTGATCTGCATAGTATTTGTAATGCTTTGCATAGCGCAACAGGATAGTTCCAGTTGCTTGTGATACTTTAGATGCTTTTATGAAAGTATGTTCCTCATATAGGTTTTTACATTCTTCCCACACTGGAGTCAGCTTGTCTACTTGCTGATAGACAAGAATAGAGGATGTGTGATATTTCAGATGCTTTGCTCAAATATAGTCCTTTCTCACACCTCTTCAACCCATGTGTAGCCAGCTGAAGAAATCTTATTACTAATTTAGGCAACTGCAACTGTCTTTGCTCTCCCTCCTATTCTTACCCTCATGACATTCAGACAGATAATTAGAATATGACAACAATTTATTTACTCGTCTGTGTCTCCCTCTCAGATATGCCCAGTCTGGCCAGTCACCTGAGGTATCCTGCTACAGCACGTTCACCAACCTGCCCCCTGCTGGCCTGGAGGAGCCCAACCAGATGGAGCTGCTGTTGATGGAGAATGAGAGATTGCGACAGGAACTAGAAGCACACAGGGAGAAAACCGGCCGCATCCAGAAGGTAAGGAGACAGAACCACCTTTTCCAAGAGGAAAACCTTATTTTTCATGCAGCTGACATCTCCTGTAGGCTTTGTGTACTTGATATTACAGTGAAACACCTACTAAAGGAAGAGCAAATCTATGTTCAGCGCTTACTGCTTGCATCCCAAGATCAACATAGCTTGATTTGTTTGTTTTTCTGTTTTATTTGTGGGAATTTGAGTTGCTGGTTGTTGTTAATACAAGTCATCCGTGGCCCATGAATGGCCCAGCTTTAATTTGAATGTCATTGGCTGCCCTGTTGCCAAACTGAGGGAAATGCTAGGAAGTTATGTACTCTCTGAACAGCCAACAACGTATTCCCTCTTTGCCACCTGTCCAAGAAATCCTACCTCAGTTAGCAGTTGTCTCTCAGGCATCCGACTACAGGCACACTCCCTCATCTGGACTGGACAGATGAGATGAGCAGCTGCTACCTTCAATACCACAGAATCACAAACATGAGCCACAGGCAGCCACTGTGTTCACACTCCGCTCATTGTGTAGCTGACCTAGAGGAGTGCAGTGTGTGTGTGTTTGTGTGCGTGTGGTGCACATTCAGTTCTAGGGAGGCCATAGATTTTCAGCCTAATCTAGGGCTTGTCAGACAGCAGTCGATTAGGTTGTGACCTCTACACAGCTGATGAGAGAGAGGGGGGAGGGAGGGTATTGATGGCAGGTGGCGGGCTGCTCTGTAAAAAGTGAAAGATCCCTTTCTTACTTCCAACCAACTGCACTTTCACTGGCTTCTTTTTCATCTCCCGTGTAGCCCTAATGTCAGTCATCATGCACTCCTCCCCCTCCACGTTAATGTTTCAGTCAGCAGGCCTAAAGAAGGAATACATTTTCTTGTTTAACATTGTAGCAACATCGTTAAAGAGATCTTACATTTCAGCCAATCTTTGTAAAATCCACTGCTCTCATGTGGAGTTACGTCACGCGGCTCTTGCCTTGTCTCAGCCTTAAAGAATGATAATTGCCAGGGTTGGAAAGTTTTCTCCGTCGGGCCGCAGCCCTGAGTAAACATGCCTGTGTGACTGCTGTAATGGTGGGCGTCTCTTAGTCGTTTCCATAACCCAGGCACAGGCATGCACACCTTCCCCACACTGGCAACCTTCCCGGACCTCTGTGTGAGTGTGTCTTTGTGTGTGTATGTGCCATCGTGCCTTGTGGTTTGTTGTGTACGTGCACATTCTTGAGTGCACGCTTGTGCACTCACACCTGGAACTAAGGCTATTGGCCCTCAGGAATGTAGATATAAATCAGTCTCACAGGGAGTGGTGCGGGCTTAAATTCCTTCTCAGGATTATAGACACACACAGTGTGTACTGTTTATACTGTATACACTCAGTTATATATGTGCCCATATGTATATCTATGTACTGTAACAACATGAATCAACATTCCTTCTCCTCTCTGGCATGTGAAGTGGGTTAACCAAAAATTCCTTTCCTCTCCATTTCCCTTCTCTTTTCTCCACTTTATCCAATCTTTCTCAATCTCCTCCCCTTTTCTCCAATTTCCTTACTTTCCAGTTGGAGCAGGAGATCCAGCGGATTTCTGAGGCCTACGAGACACTGATGCAGGGCAGCAGTAAGAGAGAGAACCTGGAGCAGACCCTGAGGAAGAGGCTGGTGGCTGAGATCAGGAGGCTGCAGGACTTCAACAGAGACCTGAGAGGTACGACCACAAGACCCTCACATGCCAGATAGAAGTCACCAGCCATATTTTCTTCTGTCTGCTGAGCCAGAGTTTATATGGTTTACAATTTGTTCTAACTTGGGAATCCTGTTGCATTACAGAAAACCTAGAAAATGCCAGAACACATGTAGCAAAAGAAGTGGAGGCTGCGGACCACAACCAGCACATTATGGCTAAACTCCTTGAACAAAGTAAGTGTGTCACTCTGTCTGGTTAGATTCCTCCCCCTGGCTCTGGGTTACCCCATCCTTTATGATCAGCATTCATGACTGGATTGGATTGTAGCATAGCATGGGGCCCTTTTGTAGCTAAGCACATCCTGCATGCAGGAATTTCACTTGCGTAACCTCTACTTATTTGGTAAACAGTCTTAATAATAGGGAATTCAATCCACCTTCTTGCAGCGGAAGGAGAAAAGAAAGCTGCCAAGCTTTAAATCACAAAACAGCAGTGGAAGTGGTGGAATTGAGGCTCCCCCACCTGTTGTTAGCTTGATTTATATTGTCTATTTAGAAGCCTGGACCAGAGTGGAGCAGAGGTGTTTGTATGGCCTTGGTGAGGAATGTTCTGGGCTATGTGGGTCAAAGGGATAGGGCGGCTTTCCCTCCTTCCTCCTCCCTCCTCTCAGCATTCCATGAATGCTGTGGTAAATGAAGAACATTGGCCATGATGTACGAATCCCAGCCCTTATTAATGGGGTTAGACTCAGGAGAGAGAGGTGGTAGATTGCTATTGGCAGGCATTTTCAGTTTTTAGAAATGGGTTTCATGCAGCCTTGGAATTACTTTTTCTCTGTACTTGTGTCCTTTTTGAATTGAAACTGCCTCTGAGATCATATCCTTCCCCACAATCCAAATGCATTAAACGTTCTCTAAACCTGCCCTCTTTTCTTTCCTCCTCCTTTGCCCCAGATGAGGAGCAGAACTTCGAGCGGGAGCGTGTAGAGCGCGAGTTGCAGCGCCTGCGGGCCACAGCAGAGGAGCAGGGCCTCAGGGCAGAGCAGCTGGAGGAGGCCCTGGAAGCAGCTCGCGGTCGTGGTCGTCAGCTTGAGGAGGAGCTGAGGAGAAAGAGGGCTTATGTGGAGAAGGTTGAACGGCTCCAGAGCGCCCTGGCCCAGCTCCAGGCCACCTGTGAGAAGAGAGAGAGCCTGGAGATGAGGCTGAGAACAAGGCTAGAGCAGGAGCTGAGGAGTCTGAGGGCGCAGCAGGTAAATGGAATCAAACCCTTCCCTGGTGGGTTGTCACCAAGTTGAGAACCCTACAAAACCTTGCAAAGCCTATTGTTTCCATGAGCACATCTCCTGGGGTTTTTCATTACCTAACCTCTCTGTCTGCCACTGTAAAACAGAGGCAGTCCCAGCCACCAGGAGTGACAGTGAGCTCCCTCCATGAACGTCTGCGAGAGCGTGAGGAGCGCATCTTGGCCCTTGAGGCTGACATGGTGCGCTGGGAGCAGAAGTACCTCGAGGAGAGCACCATGAGGCAGTTTGCCATGGAGGTGGCTGCCACTGCCGCTGCCCAGAGGTAAGGTTTGCCAGAATTTACTTTAATTGCCCAAGAAGATTTACATGAAGTAATTTTAATTTGCTGGTTGTTAGTTGGGATTTGCTGTAAAAACCTGAAGTGTAGTTGGACAGTATGGCTCAGCTAGCATTGTGCATGCTAATTCCTTATGCTCTCTCTTTCCTTTTGTAGAGATACCACCATCATAAACCATTCCCCCTGCCACTCCTCCAACAACAGCTTCAATGAGGACCTGCCAGCTGCTGACTACAGGAATCAAGAGATGGAGAACAGGTGTGTAGCTATGAGAGAACTCTGCTGATTGTAAATCATATTTTTTGAATTCTTAAATAATCAACAAATACTGACTAAACTATCACAAAGTTTGTGCCTTTGTAACTGGAAAACAACATTTAGTCAAGTCCACTGAAAGTAAAAAGCTATGACTGTTTCCTAACCTTTAACATGTAATTGTTGTGTTTCCTCTTAGGATCCGTGCTCTTTATGCTCAGATCTTGGAGAAAGATGCTGTGATCAAGATTCTCCAACAGCGGCTGCACCAGGACCAAGGGAGGAAGGATGGGCAGTGCCCCCGCACAAACCTCCTGAAGAGCACAGGGCCGCCTCTCCGACCAGCCTCCTCCACTCCCTCCATCAACACTGCCAAGTGCACAACCAAGAGCAGAGGTGAGGGACAGATTTGTGCCTTGTTTTACTGAGTATGGTGGCTGGTATTAAAGCAAAGCACTGATCAGCTGCATTTCTAGTATCACACAAACACATCTCATTATCATGTAGTGGGAACTACTTTAAAGCATGCTTAGTGTCAGCACAGTGGACAGATACTGACAGCTTTATTATTTTCTCCTGCAGGTAAAAGTCTTTCAGATGATCAAACGATGCCAACCCGCCAGTTCTCTGCTCAGTCCGAACCTGGAACACTAAACCGGCAGGAGGAAGGAACCAAGACCAAGGAGTCTGCCAGTGCAACTATGTTCAACAGTGGTGAGTAGTCTCTCAGATATAAACTGTGTATGCAAGACTAGTATCGTAAATGTGCACTTAAAGATTTGTTAATTTGTTGTTATATGTACATAATGAAACCTCAGATGCATGGATGGATTCTAGTACACATTGATTAACTATGCTGTGGCTGAGCCAGCCAATCAGATACCAGCTGTCCAGGTCATGGTTCACAATGTGGGCCCTGTGGAATGTGCATGGTTAGGAAATTATGTGGATCTATTGACTGAGCACATCTACCAGAATGGTTTATTCCTGTGTGGAAAATCTCTATTGACCTTTAGTCATTGACAGTCAAGCTGTATCTGCTGTATTTGGTGCAGTTTTCCACTGGTTACCCATAAAACATTCATTTAATTATTCATTCTCTTTTTTTTTCCAGACAAGGCAGCGCCTAAGAAGTTGCTATTAAATCCCTTCAGAGGGCTGGACGACTTGGAGTCTGAGGCAGTGGAAATCTTCATTTAAATAACTGAGAGATGGACTCTGGATGTGAAAGAAAAGTATCAAGAGTATAGCATCTCAGAAGCTGTGCGGAGTGCAAGTTGATGTCATTGACTTAAAGAATGGAAAAATAAGGGATGCACGAGGCAGGAATGTTGCAGAAAGAGTGGGCAATGTGTGAAAAATGGACTGCTTTCACATTTTTGAGACAGAGCTGTGCTCTGCCTCAGTCTCTCTCACCCAGCTGGGCAGCTGCAGGCTGGCTGTCTGGCTGGGAGAGAAAATGTGAATCTTTTGAGGTACTTTGACAGTATTGTGGATTGTAACAGGGCAACATGTTCTCAGAGAGTGTATGCCAAAATATTTATATAATTGCTGCTTTTTTTCCTCATTTATTATTCCCCTTTCCTTCTCCCAATCCAAGGAATCAAGAAGCTTCACATTTATCTAATCTTGTTTCCACATTCCCCAAATATTAACTAAAGCCTCAAGCTCTTCTAGATAAATATTCAAGACAAGGTTATCTTTGTGCATTCCCCTCCCCTCCAAAAATGTGGCGTTAATCTGAGTAAGATCATTCTGATTACCCGGAACTTGTCTGTTGGGAAGATACCCCTATGCTGAATTAATCTGAACTCCCTAAAAATACAAGATACTGTTGACTCACTGGCCATATTCCCTGAGCCCCAGTAGCTGGCTCTATCAAGGCTTAGCAATATGTGGACAGTGACATGCAGAGTAAACACAAGACAAAATGGTGTTTTATTGCCAAACTGACAGACCTGGTGTCGTTTTTCAATTTGGGAGGGTCATGCATCACCGTGTTGATTTCATCATATGTTTTTCTGATTATATTTTCCTTCTTGGAATATGTTTGCATGTGCGCGTGTGCGAGTGTGTTTCCTGATATGGTGGATCTGCTGGTTTGGTCACCATGGGGGATAAAAGTTGAAAACTACATTGTTTTGGTTTTTTGTTTACTGTGAGCTTTGAACTAACACAACAAGTTAATTATTATTATTATTATTATTATTATTATTATTATTATTATTATATATTTTATACAGATGTTTGTAATATTTTAGATATAATAGAGCTTTGAGCAGGATGCCAAAGATTTTATGTATGTTCGTTATAAGTTATGTGCAGACAATCACGGTCATGTCAAGCTGTATCCCAACCAAGTGTTGACTTAAAGAGACATTTCTGTGAACTTCTAACCATATGAAGGTTTTTAAATTGAATTCATGCAACATTTCATAAACCATTAAAATATTCTAATATATAAGAATCTGGTTCCCTGACTTTTTTTTTTTTTTTTTTTTTTTTTTCAAAAATGTTTCCTGAAATGCCTACTCCAATCCATTTGGTGATATTAAAAATTCACAAGAGCCATGCCAGTAAATGTAATGAATGTTTTCTTCCTGTTTCCATCTCAGTTCTCTCTCTCATTGTCACCCTATCTCTCCATTCCTCTTCTCACTTCCCTCCACAGAGCAGAGTGCTCTTCGTTAATGAATACCAGAGCCGCATTCTTTTGGGTTCAGCTTTCTCGGGTGGCCTGCTCTCTTGTTCTCTCTGCGGCATGAAGAGCATGCTTGACATAGATAGCATTCTCAAAGGGACACGCAACCGTATACGTGACAAAGACAGGTTTCTCCCAGATTAACGGCTAATGCCATTTGAAATTCCTGCATACTGCAGTACACCTTTGCTAACATGAATTTTATTCCTAATTACCTTCTCCACGACCTCCGATTCAGCTGACACCCGGATTTGCAGAGGTGTTTATGTGCTTTTTTTGATGCATGCCATTGAAAACTGATGAACTGAAGCTGAGAATAGAATGGTGAGCTCTCTAATGTGGTATCGGTGTCTGTATGGATTGCCCTCACACATGCACACACACACACACACACACACACACACACACACACACACACAGAAGAGAGCCCCAGACTCTCATCGACTTGTACCAGTTTGGGGCGGCTGTGTAGCAGTGACAATGAGACTTCACAGTGAAACAGGACAATGGCAATGACAACGAGAACAACACTGACAATGACAATGAATGAATTTTCTGGTGTCATCAGTGCTGGGGGTTGACAAAATAGAAAGGTGAACTCACAGTCCCACGAATCGTCCCACTGCAGGTGCATGTACTGCATATGTATAATATTAGGCTGTGGGAAAGAAGCTTTTCAGTGATACTTTTATCAGTCCATAGGCAGCGGGGTTAAGTCAAAGTCAAAGATCTACCTTCGGGGAACTCTGATAGGTCACCTGGGAGTGTGCGCACCAAGTTTCAGGGCTAAGGCCTTCCTCAGCAGCCTGGGTTTGAATCCGAGCCCAGGCCCTTTGCTGCATGTCATCCCCTTTCTCTCCCCTGCCTTTCACATCTTTCTCTATTGTCACTATCAAATGAACCTGAAATGCCAAAAAAAGAAACAGCTCCCACACTTGCAAGTACACTCCCTGCTGAAGTGCCCTTGAGCAACATGTCAAACCATTTCTACCTTTGACCTGGGAAGAGTGTGGGAGTGTGGGAAGTAAAAAAAGAATCTCCCCATGGGGATCAATAAAGTATTAGCAACCTGTTTTACTCAAGTACTGAACTTGAGTACAATTTCGAGGTAGTGGCACTTTATTTGAATATTTCCATTTTGTGAGAATTTATTCTTTTATTCTTTTCTTTTATTATTATATTCACTACATTTCAGAGGGAAAACATTGTACTTTTTACTCCATTACATTTACGTGATGACTGTAGTCACCTGATACTTTTGCATTTCCAGAGCTTACTCATATCTTATGGCTTGCACTTAAATGTGAGTCAGCGGGTAGATGAGGCAAACAGACATTTTTTTGTAGTTATCCATTAACTTACACCCATCAAGAACTATTTAGTGTGTTTTCTGTGCCAACTTTAAAAGATTTGTTCTCCCTGCTCATTCAGTCTTTATCACCAGTGCCGCACGACACATTCCAGCAAACAAAGGTAAAACATATACTGCTGTGGTGCGGTTTGATAATTAGATAGTAGATGTGTTAAAACACATAAGCATGCCTTAACTTGGGCATGGAGAGGCTGTTTACAGGGAGGATGTTAGTTGGCAAGATGGTACGGGAGCTTTTGACGGAACAACTTGTATGGGAAAACAGAACAGGAACTGGTGGTATGCAATGCCATCAATCTTATTTATGAACTGAGAGAGCTTATCTCGAGCGCTGACTGACAACATTGTGAAGACCAGCCAACATTCCTCTGTGAATGTGAAAGGCGGCTGACATGTTTCGACCGCAATTCTCTTTCCCAGAATTAACATGATGAAGACAGATGGAACGTAAATGGGAGTCAGAGGTCAGACTGTGTTGTGCTTTAGCATGTCAGTGAATGTCCAGGAAAATTAATTTTGCTACTTTTTTTTGCAAAACCCTCCCCCTGCTCTTGCTCAATCACATGAGAACTCCGCGTTGACCTCAATCATCATGAAAGGAAGGGATTTGTTGGTGTGTAAACTGTGGAAATGATCTTCTCACACTTTGTTTGCGTGTGCGGCCGAGTTTATTGCCCTCTCCTCATGTTTACGGTTTAACAGCACATTCCTAATAAGCTGCGGCCTTTGAAGTTTCAGCACATTCAGCAAACGCTGTGATGGCGAATGCTGATATCAAAGTCAGAGAGGAAAGGAGGAGGTTTCTGGAATGCAGGCTGTCACATTCCTGTCCTCGCACTGGGCTAATTAGTAGAGCAACTTGAGACTAAATTTCACTGCAGACAAGGCCAAACAGTCATTAAGCGTGGGAAAACTATTAATCCAAATCTCTGTCAGAATTAACCACTTCTCCACTAGGCACCCCTCACACACACACACACACACACACACACACACACACACACACACACACACACACACACACACACACACAATAGACAAACCCACAAGGAAGCAAACAAATGCTGAGGTAGTGCTGCCATGTGGTGGTGTGTTTAGTGCTGAGAGATTGACTGACTCTCTCCCCTCAGGTCAGACATTGCCAGCATTGATTAATGAACACGAGATATCTTGTCAGAGTCTCTGTCTGCCCCGGCTAGCAGAAATGCTCAAAAAACACCTAGAGGGAAAATAAATCAACAAAACCCATCCATTTCTGTCTCTCGGCATAAAAATTCATGTGTCATGCCTGGCGGGACACAAGAGAATAGCATATCACCACCTGCTGCTCAAACCTGCTGCAAACACAACAGTAGTCAATGACATTCCTCTTTTTTTTTGAGTCCATATGTGTAAAACCACACGAGTGCCCCTTGATCCATATTTCAACCACATGTGGCTGTTGTACACGGAACAACTAGCGTGCAATCAGCATTATGAAAAACTATGCAGGCATCTTCTGATTTTTAAAAGAGATATGACTCCTTTGAAGGGTTCCAGGGAAACTCTGGAAAAATTCTCCGGAAAAAAAAAAAGAATGGGTTAACATTTCATTGACCAGTATGGAAAAAATAGCTGCGATTTGTCTGTTCCAGGTCATATGTCAAATCTTTATGCATGTTGAGGTTATTGACCAGATGTTGATCTATTGGGAATCCTCTGCATGGAAAAAAATTGACCTACTTGACCTATAGAATTGCATTACTGTACACACACAGGATGTCACAGCATGCCAATATATCATTAGCTATTCACAATACTGTCACAAAACACTGCTGGGACTGCAGATGTTAAATAGTTAAAAGATAGAATTCAGTGACTGTTGAGCATTACGCAGACTTGAAGATCCCATGAGAGTCAGAACTCAGGAACAACATGAGCCAAACCACATTTAGCTGCAGTATGTGCTCCACCTCCTGGAGAGCATTTTTCCACCATACGCTTAGTGTATAAACATTAAGTGAGCTGTGTTCGGTCACAGATTAAATCTGAATGTTAACTGCTTTACAAATGTAAACACACACACACACACACACACACACACACACACACACACACACACACACAAAGTGTCGTTTTTCCCTTCCACACCCAGCCAAACTTTTAGTGCTCAGTGCCAGAGAATGGTCACCTTTTGCAAGCCCAGGGCTTTGTGTGGCGAAGCACTGGCACCGGGCTTGGTGTGTATTTTAACCTTTTTCAGGAAATTACAGAATGGAAACTTCTAGTGTGGTGAGAATCAGGTAACTCAGAGAACAATTTTGCAGCGTTTTTCAGAGACTGAGACTGGATACCCCACATAGACAAGGTCCTAATCTTGATAATACAGCATATGGAAACTGACAAGATAATCTATGGTTTTATATAAAGCTACTGGCTCTGTTGTGCTTACAGATGTATATTCCCTGCTGTGTTGGGGTGAACAGTGTGGTGTAGACGACTTGATTAATGGACTGAAAATGTGTGCAAAATAACTTTGAGAATCAATAACTACTTCAAACAATATACTGTAGGCTTAAGCTTTGGTTTACACAATGCTACACTATGTTGACAAGGTGCAATTAGAGTGTATTATGCACAGCAGATTTAGGTACAGATTTTTCCAAGCTCAACACTTCCACCTGCTGGTGCCTTCCTTAACTTGCAAATCCGGAGTGCGCCTGCATAAAATGCAAAATGCAAGTGCAAATCTTCCAAGTGCGCTTTAGGGAATCTTATGGGAATCACTTCTTAAAGGTACACTCCTGATCAAAATCGTAAGACCAGTTGAGAAATTGCAAGAATTTACATTTTGGACTGTTGGATCTTAAAAAGGTTCTAAGTAGAGCTTCAAAATGCAAAAAGAAGAAATGGGAGTGAGACAAAAAAAAAAATTGAGTAAGCAATTTATTGCAAACAACCATTAAACTGAAATAGGCTGTTCATCAGCTCAGGAGGTCATGACAGTGTGGATACCTGACAGAAAATGACACTGAATCCACATTTTTGCCAAGATTTGGGTTTTAAAGGTAGTGGTCTTAAACTTTTGATAAGCTGATGAACAACCTATTTCAGTTTAATGGTTGTTTGCAATAAATTGCTTACTTTTTTTTTTTTTTTTTTTTGTCTCACTCCCATTTCTTCTTTTTGCATTTTGAAGCTCTACTTAGAACCTTCTTAAGATCCAACAGTGCAAAATCTAAATTCTTGCAATTTCTCAACTGGTCTTAAGATTTTGATCAGGAATGTAAGCTATTTTTATTTATTTATTTATTTATTAGATAAGTCTTGCCAATAATTAGGCCACATTCATTTGGCAGCTAGGTGCAGTTTTCTCCAGTGTAGCATAAACAACATACAGAATAAACAACAACAACAGCAAAACTACTACTACTACTACTACTTATAATAATAATAACAATAATAATTTTGCACACGATATCCTGGTTTATCAGGCACTGGTTTATTTTATTTTCAAGTAGCCTACATAATGTATTAAATTTGGTGTTAACGTTCGTGACGTAAGACGCAAGGCACTGTCGAGTCACGTATGATGCTGTGGGCAAATATTGTGGGCAAATTTTGATTTGCATCGTTAATAATAATAATTATCATTATTATTATGATAGATATAGTTTTAAAAATACAGCAACCAAACGTCAGCAACCTCGTCACGCCATTCTGAAATCCTGATAAAGGATTCATGACGTACATAGGCCTCAGCTTTGCAAAATGTAGGGAAATCCATTTACTTAAGCAACTTGTTTCATAATTATTAAATCTATTTATCAAATGCTTCGTGTTTGATAAATGTCGTTTCCTGTAGTGAATGCACTTTGCCCCAAGAAGACATTACTAATCGCTCTCGGCTGTATGAAACTAAGAGACATCATTCCCAATAAGCTAAATCCAGGATGCGCCTGACACCAAAACGAGCATACCCTGTACCAGCGCTAAATCTCCGCCCACTGAGCCACCGCCACTGCTGCTGCACAACTGGCTCTCTAATTCAGTGCTGTTATGGTTTGACCCCATAATAATCGACCCAGTAAGCAGCTGTGTATTCCTTAAAACGCACTCAACGCCGCTTGGTGTTGATCCGAGCTGGAGGGCCATCAGAGGATCCGGGCGGGATGTGCTCCGTCATGGGATGCGACTCGTTCCTCTTGAGCACTACGCAGCGCTTCAGGCTACCGGAGGACCCGGAGAAAAGACTGGAATGGGTGCAGTTTCTTGCCAAAACCAATGGTCAGGTTTTCAAAGAGTCGTCCTGGACTGATATCAAGATCTGCAGCGAGCACTTCACAGACGATTGTTTTGAGAACTTGACCCTGATCCAAATGGGGTTCGGCCGCACGCTCCAGCTGAAGTCCAGCGCTGTCCCATCACTTTGTCCCAGGTCACCAGGAGCCACCGTCTCAGTCTCAGCAAGTGAGGTGAGTGGGCTCAGACGTGTGCGACACAGTCACATCCCCACAACACAAAACATATCCCTCCTCCATACATACGACCATACTCCTAATGGCCATTTCCTACCAGTTTGGCGCCCTAGTTCCCTTAGGGTTTGCTTGTTTTATATTAAGGGATAGGGCGACGAGACATGCATGGGATTTAAATACCCAAGTTTGCATTGATAACGCTACAATGCTTCATTCATATCAGGTGGATGTCCCATAAAGTTGCCACCTATGACATAAGCAGGACCATGTCAGGTGCCCACTTTAATTGTTGTACAGTAATTGTAAGATATATATGCAGTTAAATGTTTAGGTACTCTGTGCTTATTTCCATCTGAGCCACACATTGAGACACATCAAAAAACATAAGAGCACTGTATTAAGTTCCACCATACAGTCAATAAGGCTATTAAGACATAATAGAAGGCACATATGAGAAGGTATAAAGGAATCAAAACAATTCCTGTAGCTGTGCAGAATAATCAATACAGCTCTGTTATGCACATTTTCGCAGTACTGCATCGATTATATGCCCTTGCCTGGATAGGTATCATTTATGCACTTTGATGTTCTAGTGTAGGTGCACTGTCCCCTGATTTTTCTGCCTTATAATATGTTGCATGTTTTACTGGTTTACCCATGTGTTATGCAGTAGGCTGTATTTAAGCTCCAACTACACATTTTCAATTAATTCTCCATAGTGCTGCAATGTATCGAGATTGCAACCTATGTATTGTGATACATATGGTATCATAAGGTCCTTGCCAATACCCAGCCCTAGTGTTTAAAAAGGAAGGCCACATTCACATCTTTTTGATTTGTTGACTTGTATCGCAGGGCCACATCTTGTACGTCCTTGTGCAGCGCATTGCTTCAGGTGAAATGCGTCTCGTACTGACAGGCGAATAATGACGTATTGACATACTCATAGTGCTGTGGAGGGCACACATGATGTGCACTTGTTGTGTCATTGGTGCACATGCAATACATAACTCAAGGACTGTGACACAGCATCACAGCACTGATCACATTTACAGATTAATGTGCATGCTTACCATTCAGATGGTCAATAGGCACATTGGACAGTCACTGCACAGGCATGAAAGACATTTACCATTTTCCTTTACTGATCAAAACAAATTCACAAATGATACTGTAAGGTGCTTTCAGTGGCAACATCTAAATAACATTTTGGTTGCATTTTGTTTAGCTTTTGTTTAACTAACTGATCTTACTTGTGCTATTTTATTTGTGTAGGAGGAAAATTCAGATGTTGGATGTCGGGATGAGGAACTGAGCGTTTCTTCAGAATCTTGTCCTGAAGAAAAAGTGTTCAGTTCAAAGGGTAAGAAATGTGACATTATCATTGAAAATGACCATACACTCAGTGGCCACTTTATTAAGTCCACCTTCTAATACGATCTAGTAAACTGTTCTGTCATAAAGTTTACCTTTATGATGCCTGTAATGCTCAGGTTTCCCTTTGGTCACAGTAATAGAGGTGTTCATTCAATTCTATGGTTGGCATTGAGCTCATAGTTAGTGGTGCTGTTATGCTGGACTGCATTTTATTCAGAGGTGTTTCTAATATTGTGTACCCCTCATGTATATAAATAGGGAGGACCAAAAAAATTGGGAATAGCTCTCAGTATAATGAAGTCCAGTACAAGCCCTCTGCAAACTACAACCTCAATAATTAACATTGAATTAAATTTACACATTCTCCACAATGTTAACAAAAATGGGCCATCATAAACATAATCTTAAAAGGTAGTATTTATAGCAGTGCTGTTGTATTAAACTGCATTAGACTATACAGGTTGACCATAATAAAGTGGCCACTGAGTGTATATTACAATAACAGTGAATTATGTATTTACTCAACATTAAAAATCAAATATCTTTAAGCATTTACATTTATATTTTATTTGTAGGTGTCCAAGTAAGCCCAGCACCGTGTGGTATCTCAGTTTCCTGTTCAACTGATCTTTCATATGTTGTTACTCCTGGAGGGGTCCAGACACAGCAGGAGATCATAAATGCAGAAAAAAAATTAAGCAAGGAAAAGTAAGTAACCGTCAATCAACTTTATTTTTCCCCAGTGGGGCAATTGGTTATGCAGCAGTGGGACATTTAGCACACATAAAACACAGAGCTCATAAATATAACCATTTCAAGCATAATATGAATTGGCTGACAGGCAGCAGACAGGCATTTTTGGTAACTGTTCCAGAAATATTGGGAACTTACTTATTTCAGACTGTATCTCACAGATTTTTGTGTTGTTCTTTTTTAGAGCTGCCCTTCTGCAGGAGAAAGGAAAGTATCTTGTGAATGAAAGCTGTCTCCTGCAGCTGTTCCGGCGGAACTGTCCGTCATGTGGCAGCAAATGTCAGCTGGAGAAGATCATGCATGGCTTACTTGTCATCGTGGTCCAGCAGTGCCTTAAGTGTGACTACAGAAAACAGTGGAAGAGCCAGGCCCAGACTAGCCTCCCACTTGCCGTAGACCAATACCTGTCAGGAGACAAAGATGTAACTGCAGGGACCCAACAGGTAGGATTTTACCAGCTAAATATGCAGCTGATTCATTGCAGCCAAACAGCACACCAAATCTATATTAGTATTACTATGATTTCTTATATAATTTCAATGTTTGTGCTATTTTTTGTGCATACTACTGAGAAAGCTGGAGTGTTGGGTTTGGCTGCTGTTGTGCTTTCAAAATAAATAGTTTAAGTACTAATTAAATAAACATTGCACTCAAAATACAAAAGATCCTTAGGGCAGTCTATCCATCCCGGTAGTGTCTGTGTGATTTTGCAAAGCTTCCAGTCTGTCGTGATCTTCTCTGTCTTCAGGCACCCCAGCACAATGGGATAGGATGGGTTTTGTTTTGTGGAGCTCAAAATTTACATGTGAAAAACTTCACATCAACAGCTCTTTCCAAAAGCTATGACAATCTCCAGCCCACGGGGGTGAAGAGTATTTTTAGGAGCAGTGAGGCTGTTCCCGCCTGGCATTAAAATGCATCTTTGGCGTTCTGATCACAAGTGGACAGCTGTCAGTCTGTCCGTTCACACCTGGTATTAAAACGCATCTTCACATTTGTCTCGCCTGCCCACTTGTGAGCGGATCTCACTTTCATGCTATATGCAAATGAACACACATCATCTCCATTTGTGAGTTGTTTAGTTACAAGAGAAAGAGAGAGAAGAAGCACAGTAAAACAGACAGTTACTCTGTACAGTGAAACTCTGACTTTGCTAGTCCTCCTTCCACACAATAAATAAATAAGTAAGTTAGTAATTAAGAAAAATGAAACGGCATTTAACTGGCAGCAGTATTTAACTAAAGGAGACATCATTGCGAATTCCAGCCTTATTTTGATGCGCTGTCAACTACTGAGGAGGCATTTCACATGTATTGGTTATTACAGGCTGGACCTGTTCACGTTCAAGCTCAGATTTTTTAAAATTATTCCACAGCAGGTTTGAGACGGTCTCGGCTGCGGTAGAAAAATCAAGCTAAACTTGATGTTGAACTTGAATGTGCAGTTAGATGGGACTCTCCCACTGTCATGGCTCTGATGTGTGTCAGAAATTACAGATGAGATTAAAAACAAAAAACAAAAAACAAAACAAAACAAACAAACAACAAAAAAAAACAGGATGGTTAAACAAGTGTGTAATAGTTGTGTAGTATTACTCTAGTAACTGTATCGTGTCTAGAGTTGGAATGAATCTGTTTAATGGCACCAAGGAATGAAATTTAAGAGTATATTTCTCAGATCATATTTTTGGGGGAGCTCATGTCTTAAGGGGAGCTGAACTCTCCTTGGCTCCCCTGTAGTTCCCACCCTGCAGGTGGACAGTTTGTATTTTTATTCATTAACCAGCTGCCTTACAGCTGGTCAGTTTGCATTTGGCCCATCAGCTAACAGTGCAGCTGCTGGGCAGAGTCAGGCAGGAGATTTTTTCTATTGGAAAAGTGCCGGTCTGGCCGGAGGACATCAGGTGAGTAGGTGGTCCTTCGGTCTGTCCTGGGATACATGTCTGTTTACACTTATACAAGGATACAAGGATACAAGGAAGTTTATTGGTCATATACAACAGGTTGTATAATGAAATTAAAATGTGGTCTCCCTCTCAAATTATTGAACATGGAGGAGTGCAGATGGTGCATTTAGTAGTCTCACACCCTGAGGGAAGAAGCTGCTCTGTAGTCTGGTGGTACGGCAGTGGATACTTCTGTATCTTTTGCCTGACGGCAGCAGGGTGAACAGGCTGTGGCTGGGGTGGGTGTTGTCTTTTAGGATCCTTTTGGCTCTGCGCATGCACGTCACCACCCCGATATCACTGGTGCTTGGTTGATGGGTACCAACGATGTTTTGGGCAGTTTTAATCACTCGTTGCAGAGTCTTCCTGTCCTGGGCCGTGCACATCCCACAGTTTGTGATGTTTCCAGTCAGGATGCTTTCAGTCGCTCCTTTGTAGAAGTTGACACGAACTTGGCGTGGGAATTTTGCTTTCTTAAGTTTCCTTAAGAAATATAGCCATTTCTGGGCTTTTTTAACCAGGGCAGAGATATGTGAAGTCCATGACAGGTTCTCTGTTATGTTGATTTCCAGGAACTTAAAACTGCTCACTTGGTCCACCTCAGCTCCATTGATGTAGACAGGGTTGATGTAGACAGGGTTGTTATAATGTGGTGTGGACAAAAGCGTCAAAAGCCACTTCTAAATGTGTCCTGTGCAAGATGCATTGAGGATGCATTACTCCTTACACCTGTACTCAGAGATTGTGATTGTATTACGCAGGATGGATGTTAATGCCAGTTGGGAACAGCCTCCAACAGCCTCACTGGACACAGATACAGCTTGGTGATGTTTTTTGGCAGGTAATATAAAACTGGATTATGTAGAAACTCACCTCTCACACAGAAACTATTTGATGGGTAGACTGAACTAGGGGGAAGTTCGAAATTATGCATTGGGGTGAACTCTTCCTTTAATCACAATGTAACATTTCATACATTTCAACACCTGTTATGTTACATAGATTTTGGAAAATTTTACCCTCATGTGGCACACAGCAGAGACATGTCAAATACGTCCGAGATATTTGAGATGTGATTCAGGTGCAGTGGAGATTATCATGTGTATTATCTGCGTCTTTTACAGGCATTGCCTTCAGGAGATAGCCACAACTCCAGCAACGTCCCAGTTATCTCTGAGACTATTACTTTTAGCGATGACAGTGATTCATCCGATGGAGGGGACGACAGTGAGGACGGCAAAAAGAACTTCAATTCAGATGGTGAATGGAGCCCCCCGGAGGACAACTTGACTGAGGAGGTCACTAAGGAATCTGATGAGGAGGAAATTCCTGATGAAGAAAGTCCTGAGGAAAACTATCCAGCTGGCCTCAAACTCAATCAGCTCTGCCCGGAGTGCGGGAAGTTTTTCAACATTCTGAGGCCTCACACATGCGAGTACAAAATCAAGCCCTATGCCTGCAATGTGTGTGGCAAGAGATGCGTTTCTGAGGTCTCTCTAAAAACTCATAGCAAAATCCATAATGAAGACTACGAGCATCGATGCAGGTACTGCCTCATGTCGTTTAAGACAAGGCTAGACAAGCTTGCACACGAGCAGACCCACCGCCCTAGATCAAAGCCCTATCAATGCCCCGACTGCTCAGAGCTGTTTGCTAACAGTAAACTGCGCAACAGACACCTGCTAGAGCACCGAGGCCCCAAGAAACACATTTGTGACGTCTGCAAGATGGAATTCAACTATATCCATCAGCTCCGGAGACACTCGGTCGTGCACACGGGAGTGAAGCCGTTTGTGTGCGAGGTGTGCCAGCGCTCCTTCAACCAGTCGGGCCACCTCAAATCGCACATGCGCCTGCACACCGGGGAAAGGCCTTATAAATGCAAGCACTGTGGCACGAGCTTCAATCACAATGTCAGCTTGAAAAGTCACGTCCAGCGCTACCACAGCCAAGTCCCTGGATCGGAGAGAAAACGGCAGATGGAGAAGACGAGCCTAAATCAGTCTGAGTCCGAAAAGGATGAGACGAACGAAATGGACTGCCAGACTGGCGATGAACAGGAGAAGGAGAAAGACTTTGATATTGTGGAATTTGAAGGGAAAGAGGAGGAGAAAGAGGCAGAGGAGGAGCAGGAGGAAGAAGAGGAGGATGAGGAGGAAGAGGAGGAGGAGGAGCAGTCAGAGGAGGAGAAGAAGCAGGTGGTGAAAAAGAAGAGCACTCAAAAATGTAAAAAGAGACCCACAGGGAGACCGAAAGGAAGGCCTAAGAGGAACGCAGCAGTCAAGGGAGAAAGCTTGATTCTAGCAGTGAAAGCGGAGGATTCAAACGCAGACGCTGACACATTTCAGGCGGAGTATTTGAAAAGCGCGACTTCCTGCGGTGATGGGAGTAAGGAGGAGCAGAGTGACAGTGACCCAAATTTTGACTCAACAGAGAAAGAGAAGAGAAACAAGAACACCGGCCGACGCAGAGGAAAACCAAAGACCTCTGAGGATAGTGACTCTGACTTTAATCCAGCAGAAAAGAAGAGGAAAAAGAAGAGTGGAGGGCAAAACAGTAATAGTACGAGCAAAAGAGGAAGACCAAAGAAAAATACGGCAGTCCGAAAACCCTTAAAATGATCAATTTGTTGCTGAAGAATCAACTGAGGGTGTAGGATTTGGCTGTAAACGGTTATAGAGAAGACAGGAGCAATACACACACAGTAGGGACAGGCACGACAGAAATGATACAGTATGTGTGATTCGAACAGTTCTACCAATCAGAGAAACAAAATCTGAACTCAAATCTGTAGGTCTGCAAGTTTTATTGCCTTTTACTGTTTTGAAAAGCGAAGATTTCACTGATATTGTTGCTTTGATTTCAAAATAGGCCTACCTTTGAATCCTCTTAACTGCTATGTGTGTTTTGGGATCAAATTCGGTTAAAAAAAAAAAAAAAAGTAGTTCACACAGGACTGATGTTAATGCCAGTGTTCCTTACTATTTCTGTGTTCTGTTATTCTCCAGTAGTTTTGCTTCCATTATACTGTTTTTGTAACTCCAGTAAAGCCATGTTGTTTCCTAATCTTGTTTGCATCTAAAATGCATCTTAAACCCCACCAAGAGTTTGAGTTTTAATTTGTTTGGGTGTGTGTGTGTGTGTGTGTGTGTGTGTGTGTGTGTGTTGGCAGTATCAAATGATATTGCAAGATTCCTCATACAGATGAAACTTCATGTCTCCTTAAATCCTTTAAACGCTCAATAGATTGGGGCAAAGTGGTAAGAATCTTGGGTGTCACTGTTAGCTGTAAAACACTATACAATAGCCACCTCACCTCCCTGATAACCTGATAAAATAAGAGTTTTAGGAAATAAAAAAACTCCATTTCATACAGTAATGTAGGGTCAGATGGATAGGATTTAATAGCTTTCAGTACAAAATGCCTTAAGGTTAGTTGGTACAAACTGTAGAGATTTTTTTGGCTTGAGTCAGCTGTGCTGTCACAGAAGTCCTAGCAGCATTAGATAACATGCAAATGTGTCAGCAGTGTATTAATGCAAGATTAATCTTTGGGACCATGCAAGATTTGTCTGAACTTTAACATGCAAATAAGATATATGTACTGTGTTACAGTAATAGCATCAGCTTCAATCCTAAAATATCCATATGCCCATCAAGATCTTCTGGGCACATGCACAGTCACATTTTTCATCTGCATGTTCATACTGGAGCTGCATGGTTATGTGACATTTCATATTACAGGGAAAGACTCATCTGTCTCTAAGTAACAGCCTGCGCTATCCCAGGATGTACAGTATAAAGAGCTTTAGAAATACTTGCAGAGTAGTACATGGATGTTTTCTTATTCATATTAATAAGCCTTTCCAAAATCACCTGTAAGCCAATAAATCAAACTCACCCAGTGGCAACATTTTTTTAAAGACAGTTTGGAATTAATCTTGCAAATAAAAGCCTGTTTGACTTTGTGTTTAGTGTATTTAAGAAACGGATATAGGCTGCCCTGTCCAGCCTGGGCATATTGATAACAGTTGTAGCTTAAGGACATACATGAGGGGACAGTTAAAGGTAATGCAGGAGGGCAATTTGCATTACCTCAGTATTGAATGAACTGAAGGTCATAGTAAGGCCATTCCACGAGGCAGTCATAATTACCTGGCTTGTCCATTATATTAAAAATAAAAGTGTTTCATCTACTTTTATGGCATTTGAAGCCCCTGTCAGATCAACAGCCAACATTATTGGATGTCCGCAGATCCATCAAAAGTTTGAAAATAAGTGACTGGACCTGAATATCTTACAAAGTATATAAATGTCTTGAATGTAGTTTGGATTTTGCTTGACCATCTAATGTTTCTTTGAACTACCTGTCTACTCAGATTAATTAAAAAAAAAAAAAAAAAAAAAAAACAGCTTTAGGGTCCAATATGTGTCCTTTCTCTTTTACTTAACACAGCTGGACTTATTTATTCATGGGATTAATTAAATTTCCTGGTGTCCTTTGAGTTAACCTGCTCATTTATAGTTTCTGATCTCTTCAGAAGCTTTATTCAAATAGAAACAGGTTGCTTTTGCAAGCTTCAATTCATCATCTAAATTGGCCTTGCATTCAATGCTAGGTGGTCCTTGAAGTGCATTCTGAAGCTGGCAGATACCCTGATTTTGAGAGAGATGGAGGTAACAGGAGGTTTGCACATCTGCACCAAAGTCATCCTGCGCACTGTTGTTCATCTGTCCCTTTATTGTTAGGGATTTGTATCAGTGCAGTAGCGAACAAGGATAATTGCAGTGGGAGAGATGGTTACATGCATTCACACTCTGGCCTGGGAGCTGTCCAATACAAGTATTCAAATAAAACTCCTATCTGCTAATAGAACTGCTGTACTAGCAGAAGCAGCAGAACATTATTGAGGTTGAGAGTGACACTCTTTAATCCCCACCACCCATCCAGATCGTTGTGACTGCTTCAGTGACACATGCTGCTTGAAATCCACAGAATATACGAGACCTGAAGTGGCTGGGGGGGGAAATGATTCAACAGTTAACTTTTTTCCTCTTCTTTGAAAGCTTTGAATTTTAATGTGTAAATGCATCTGGGCTCCGAGTTCCTACTTTGATCACAAATCTTGCAGGAATCCTCCTTGCGTATATGTTTATCCTCTGTCCAGGCGCAGGTGCTTGAGCCTGCTTTAAGGCCCGTCATATCTTCTCTTCAAAGCTCTGGAAAAAACGTATTCAGCTTTGCTCACTCGGGGAAAAATTCATGCTGTTGCTGGGGAAGCCCAAGGCTGCTTAGTAGATTAAACACTCTGACGGTCGGCAGATCTAAATGAAGCCTAACTTTGCTTAGAGAACAGGAATAAATGGAATTCCTTTGATTTTTAATGGGCTACAAACTTGGGTACTTTGGGAACAAAACTTGAAGCACCACATAATACAGCTGGGTTGAGGATGTACTGATTCATTTCGGAGTGACAAACGAGGACAGAGTCTGCACAAGATGAGGCTTTGAGCATCCTTCTGAGCCAGTTTTTCAACTGAACACAACATCTGTAGTGTGTATTTTAGGTTTTAATGTAAATATACCAGCTGTGGGTGTATCCTGCAAAAGGAAGCATGTTACCTTTGTTAACAGTTAAGGAACAAAATGCAGTATGACATGTTTTATGTTCATGGGCTGATTCAAGAACTAACCAGGGCTTCAATTTGATTATGCAAGGAGTTTGGCAGTTTGGACTCACTGGGTCATGAGTCACCTTCTCCGAGAGTCGAGGGATGGCGACTACAAGCAAATAATACAAGAAGATTAACTGCCACAGTTTGCATGACAGATTTACCAAATAATGATATTTGGAAGTGATCTGGTCATGGTGATTTTCAAAATAATGTTTTTAGGCTTTCACCATCAGCTGTTGCACTGCAAGTCCAATTTTACAAATGAACCGTGCTGACTTTGCCCCTCTATAACTTCACAAACAATATAAAACAACTGAATGATAGCAAAACACAAGAAGACGCCCCAAAACACTCATTAACATGCATCTACACACAACTCTACACACACACACACACACACACACACACACACACACATACATAAATATATTTGGCTGCTCTGCCTCCATGCATCATCTGTTACCAGAGGCATGCATTAACCTGATATTTCATTGGCCTTCCCACTGAAGGTATTAAATCCAGATGAAATCCAGAGTGAATTTCCCCTAAAATGGAACTAGGAACAAACTCATTCCACAATCAGCAATAAATGTCTTAAAATGTGAGCGATGTGGGAGTGTGGAAAATGGGAGTGCAGCTGATGACTGGGTTAAAATGAGGGGCAAACCCTTTCACCAGCTCACAGCACCATAGAGTCAGGTTACCATTAGATATATCTTCCCTTTGGGGGCATGGGGGCAGTGTTTCAGCCTGGCCTCCTGTATGGTCCTCAGCCCTGTTTCATTACTTAACATGCTCTCCTTGACTCTCTCTCTGTACTTGGCGTCAGGTGAGCCACTTGCAGAGCAGGAGGTGAGATGCAAGGGGAAGCAGAGAATTTGAAATGAGTGGCACTTAGCCTTAAGCCGGTAATGCTAATAATTACGTAGAGTAACAGCTAATAAATTCAGCGGATGAGTTAATGTCATAAATAAGTCAAAATCCTCTGATTATTGCTTGTTTGCTCATGCTTGTGTCGCTCATTACCATGGAAATGAATGATCACAAAGCATTCTGGGCAAGACACACTCCCGGGGGGTTTATTTCACAAAGCAGGATTAGAAAGTTAGCCAGATTACTGTGAAAAAGATTACGCTACATACCCGTGAAACTGATTTGAATCTGTAAAATTAAACTTGATCATCTGATTTAGGAATATGATTTAGCCATGCATGTTGATTACTGCTATGACCAGAATTTTCTAAGCTACATATTTTTTGGAGTTGCATAGCTGAGAAATAAACCTTGATGTGTTTATTGTTGTTGATGGGCTCCCTCAGCTCTGTGAGGGTTGATCTCACTGGATTTATTTGACTAATGGTGATGGAGAGGCATATAAAGGCAGTGAGATGGCGCCCTGGTGTGCAGCCCAGACCACTCATCAGTGTGATGTTGATGTCCCTGCTAGTCACAGGAGAACCACTAGATGTCCTCATTGGGCCACAAATACAAACTCAGGCGACTTTTAAGAGGATTTCGACAACACACACCCCTCACCCACCCATCCATCCAATTACCATGGTAACTGTTTCGGCTGCAGTACCTCTAACCTGCCCTTGAGTTAGGGGTTGCACTCTCTCCATCTTTCTCCAATCGCTTCCTCCCTCCTCTTTCCCTCATCTCTTATTTCTTCTCACCCTCCTTCTCACTCTTTAGGAGAAGGGCGTTTGCTCCTACTCCCTCCCTCCTTCCCATATCTCCCTCTTGCTCCTGTCCTCTCTCTCCCTCTTCTTCTCCCCAGAAGTGACCCCTGGTCCTGCAGCTCTCCTGAAGCCCACTGCTGTGACTTGGGAGGATGGGTGGAGTCTGTCATTCAGTCAAGGCACAAGGACACCATCCCTTCTCTCTTTTGCTTTTGCTCTTTTTGACATTTCTTTTTGTATAATTGGATGCGCACCTTTTTCTCCGTCTCATTCTTTCTTTCTGTCATTTTTCTTCTTGCATAAACACACCAAAATACACACACGTGACACTCCCTCCCTCTGTTCCACCATTCTCCGTCACTCCTTGCTCACTCTTCTGAGATTTATGTTGTGATATATAGATTGGTAGTTCAGTAATTAGTCCCACGAGGTCTTGTCAGCTGCAGCGTAATAGCAACATAACAAAAAATGCACACACAAACAAGGACATTTATGGCAATATAAAAATATACATATATAGATAAATTTGTGGTGATATGTGTTTTTGGAGTTATGGAGATGTTTATTACTTCTCTTTTTGCCTGCAGTTTGATCTGATTTCTCTGTGTCTCAGTTTCTCTCATGCTTTCTCTGTCGTTCTCAATTTATTCCTTTCTCACTCTCTCCCACTCTCTCTCTCTCTCTCTGTCTCTCTCACTCTGATGTTCTCTATCTCCTTACCTAACCATTTCCTTCAGTGCCTCCCTTTTTCAGGCTGATGATTTGATGCTGGGCTTCTTAAGATGGCAGTTAAATAATCAGAGCTGCACTGTGTTGACAGAAGACAAGATTGATGCTCCGAGGCAGACTTGAGATGAGGAATGAGTCATGGGGAAAATTGCTGTTTTGGCATGTGTTGGTGCCAGTGCTGTGAAGTCTTTATTTGGCACCACAAATTCACTTTTCACCTTTATCCACTCTCAGATACCAGGTACAGTGTTTGGGTAGTGCAGGTTAAATAGACAGCAATGCCAGGATTATAAAAGTGGAATGAAAAGGCATGTGCTGAGAATTGAGCGCTTGCTTTTTGGAAGTATGGGGTGTGTTCATAAGCAGCCAGGATGCTTTTAAATTTTCCATCTTTGCTTAAGAAATCAGATTTGAAGATGGGTTTCCCGCTTGAGAAATGAAATGCCTACCAAATGTCAGAAACCCAACGAGATACAAATCCACCTGGACCAAATGACATTTTTTCGCTTACCAGTTACCAGGCAACATTGCTTGTTATTTATTAAAATGTACTTGCCCTTTGGACCGATGCCCTACTCTCTCTCTCTCTCTCTCTCTCTCTCTCTCTCTCTCTCTCCCATACTTTTTGTGGTTTTATATCCAGTGCTGATTTTTGTATGAATCCCTTTGGTCTTGAATCTCCTTTGACCCCATCAAAACTGATCAAGTGTACTGGACCAGATGCATTGATCTTCTTCTCTGAACTTTGACTTTGTTCACAGTAAATCACACACTACCTACTTATAATTACCCTGCTGCTGGTGGAGGTTTGTGTGTGTGTGTGTGTGTGTGAGTGTGAGATATTATTTGTTGACCAGTTATGCTCAATCCTTTTAGCGGAAACATTATTCATCTACTCTGTTTAATACATAAGCACTGACACTGAAGTATGCTAAAGTATCAGTTCATTTCATTTGAAGTAACTTGTCACATAAATCTCTGAGCTAGTTGAATGATAATGAACTTGTTGTTTATTTCAGTCCTGAGGAGAACGTGCTGATTGCAGCACTTTCTCAGGAAAGACATCATCATTCTCTGTCCTTTTGTCTTTCTCCCTGTTTTTCCTCTAAACTATCATGATGCAATGCGGTATTCCTATTTTTTTGTTTTGTAGGTCTTTCGTTGATTTAAAATGGTCTCCTTTTCCACAGACTTTCAACAGCAAGACAGAAAGCTGTCATTTCATGTTGCGCCCCTAACCCTCCAGAGTTGCCCCCATCATCTCGTCTCCTGCTACTCAGCCTGGTTGACTGGCAAAGTATTAGTTTGCTGCCTCTCTCTGTGCCGGTGCAGCAGCATCAGATCAAAACAGCTGGCTCTGAGCTGTATGTCATGGAGGCCAACAGGTTTTCTCCGTGACTCGGGATATCCACCGGGTCTTAGTCAAAGATGGACAGGAATTTGATGGTAGCAGTTTTGTTTCACTGCAAGGGTGCAGAAAGTGTGTGTATGTGTGTTTGTGACTGAGGGAGAGAGAGAGAGAGAGAAAGAGAGAGTGCACCATGTTGAATATAAATACACTTATGATGTCAAATATGTAGGAAATGTGGCACATCTTCACTGCAGCTTCTCCATAACAGCACATGTCAACCAGTCTGCTGTATTATTCATAAAGGGCATAAAAGGATATGAATATATGGATGCATTCCCTATTGTACTAATAATACATATGTACGAGTATTACATATTATAAATAAGGCTGAATACTATGATCACTGTAACTCAATGTTGATAAAATCCCATGGTATGAAATTTAATGATTTGGTGATGATAACGATTTAATGATTTGGCATTATAAGATAATGTCAATTATGTTCAGAGATAAAACAAAGTCAGTCACTGCCAGACAGAGAATATTTTCCTTTTCTCAATACAGGAGTGCAAATATGATTTGAGAGATGGTTGTAAGTTTACCGTACAAAAAGCTAAAAAGCAGATTAAACAGAGATGTAGATCTATTTTTGGGGTTAATGCTAATGTAAATTCAAGAATGTGTAACTTGCTTTTGGTTTAGAATGGTTTATAAAGCTATTTTTTAAGGGTTACAGGTGTTAATGATTTTTTAAACTCATTTTCTGTTTCTGGAAGGTAGCTCAAATTGATAAGATTGTAGGACAGGCATACATATAAGCATTATGCTTCTGCCTTTTCAGTCATTACTTAAAACTCTTACTTTTTACAGTATACTGTCTAGACTGTTTATACTTATTGTATAATTGTACATTATATGCTGTTTATACTTATTATATTGTGTGTAATGACTGAAGATACTTCTACTTCTTCTATGACTTCTGTATTTCTGCTGTATGTACCATTTGCGTACAGCTAAATAACTTTTTTACAGAAGCCACTTTAAGGATCAGGAAGCCTATTTCAGTAGCAATAATAGAAAACATTGCCTTTATTAAAATGAAACATTCATAAAGGATTGTTAGGATATAGTAGAGAAGTGGGGTCTGGGGCCCACCAGGGTCACTGAGTGGCTTCTAGAAGGTCCTCAGTAAAATGAAGAATAGTTTAATTAATTTAACTCTACTTCACCAGATATTGTTACAATACAATACAAACTGATGATTTTGGCGATAAATGTCAATCTTATCACTTCACATCTATTTCTCAGTGTTCAACTGTGACATCTGGACAATTTAAGCCCTAACACAAACCACATATCTTTTCATACTCAAGGTCAAAATCACTTAAAATGAGGGTGAATGAGCTGAATGAAAGCCAATATGATGGTTTGGAATATGAAAAAAAAAAAAAAAAAAAAAAAAAAAAAAAGTTTGAAAATCCCTGCCGTAGACTGCCGGAACACAGACTGTCTGTCTACCGACCAACACGGCAAGGAAAAAAATGACAGCCAGCAACAGTCGGCAGCTTTTGCCAGCATGTAGTGCTGATCACATGCCTTATCTGCATGTTTGTGAGTTTTTCATATCACTGCAGTTCCCAGATATGTGATTGTTATTGTGCGACTAAATTATGCCAGGACAGCTAATGTTCTTTGGCAACAAGTTCTCAGTGAAAAACTAATGATAATTGACAGATACTATCAGTATACAGGAAACCTGCATATTGTATTCATTCAACATTTCTCTGCCTGTCGCTATCTTTGGAGGGGAAAAAATTCTGCCCTCGTGCGCTGGCAGATAAGCAAAATGCAATGACGGGGAAAATGTGCTGATTTAGAGATTACTGAAGGAATCATTTTATTACATATTCATAATATTAAAAAGTGAAGCATTCAGTAGTCTGCACACTGATGCAGTATAAGTGAATGAGACATAGAGATGGCAATAAAATTAAAGTTTTGAGGTCCAACGCCTCACAGCACATCAGTTATAGCACACTGTACAGAGATGAACACTGACAACCAAAACTGGTACCTAAATTGTCGAGATTGCTCCCGAATGAAAACATTTTATCATAAACACATTTTTACAGCGTCTTAGCGGTCGTTTATGTAAATTCTGCAACTTGCACTCGTTTAAGTGCACAGACATCTTTAACAATTATGGGGGGATTTTGTGTTTTACTGTTTGTCTTTTTGAATGTAGTTTGTGAGTGTGTACGTGCATGTGCTCTCTTCTTTGCAAATCTGCTTTTAATCAATTCAGTCAAAAGCATCCCAAAACTCTTGTTTGCTCACACTTTTCCTGTTGCGTTGGCTTTTGGTGCTCATTATTTAAGAGTGTTGGTATGCGCTGACCAGCAGTTAAGCAGCATAAGAGAAGCTTACTCTCCAAATGAAGTGCCTATGAGTGGAGAAGTTAACATTTAAACACTAGAAGCTCTTTTAAGGTTCCTGTGATTATATCCTGGCTTTAATTTAGTCCCCCCCCACCCCCACCCCCATTCTTTCCTCTCTCTCACTCACCCTTATCCTCACTGGGAGGGCTCACTTGCATAGATTGGTAGATATATAGATGAATAAAGAGAGGAAGCAAGAGATGAAAAAGGAAGAAGGAAGAGCAGTTTATGCTCGCTCCAGTGATCTAACATCTGTCCCTGTGACTGAATTAAAGTCTTTGCAAAAAAAAAAAGAAAAAGAAAAAAGAAAAAACAAACCTTAATCAACTTTAAATGTTAATTACATGGATACACCCCCACACACATGCATGCACAAATAGGGAATGTCAGTCTGCAGAAAAATCAAAGGTAACAGCAACCCCTAGTGGCTACGACACAGCCAGACTGAAACCAAGACTCAGTCATCTCGACAAGACCGCTGTGTTCCTCTAAATCGACACAGGCATGTAACATTTCCTCTCTGTGCCTCACAGCAGTTAATAAATCTCTCAAGGATCCACAGTAAGCCTACGCACGTGCGCACACACACACACACACACACACACACACACACACACACACACACACACACGCACACACACAAACAGATATTTTCTTTTGTGCACTGAACCGTGTGCTGGAACACCTTCATGTCGAGTGACATCTCAGATCATACAGTGAAGATGGATTTCAAAGTGAAGTGTGACAACTGAGTTAGATCTGACTGTGTATAAATCGTGGAGGAGGCGTTACATATCATGTTACCTTAAGACTGCATAACATGCATGCAGAAGACCAATACTGTATGAGCTTAAACTATAGGTATTATAGTGTAAGACTATTAGGTAATAGCTTGGTATTAACAATGGGTATATCTGGGTAATATTAGACTGATGAAATTGATGTAACAGGGCATTGAGGAGCCCAAAACAAAGGGTAATAATGGAGAAACACATCTATTTAGCAGTGATGTAGTAATATTTTGGTAACAGTATGGTAACCTGTTAATAAAGTGGTTATAACAGTGTAATATTTGGATAAAAAATTGTAATATGGTGAGATTAGTTATAGTGTTTTGCTCCATCTCCCAGTGTGTGGTGTGGGCGTGTCCCTGCCTCTCTCTCTGTCTCTCTCTCTCTCTCTCTGCACCTTGACCTGCCAGTCATCCTAAATCAGCACACATGCCAGACATCATGTCACCACCACCATGATACGTAAACCCAGTTCCTGCCAGATCATGGTGCTGTTCACTCTGCCACAAAGCCTTCAGCCACGCCAGCCAGCCACACCACCTCACCTGAGCCTGGCATCTCAGTGTAATCTTCAATAAATCCATGTATATCACCTGCCTGTCTGGTCTGCATTTGGGTTAAGCTACCTTAATGGGGTAATAACGTCATAATAACAGGGTCGTATAGGCAGATGGTTTCACGTTATAGGCTAATATCAGCATAATACCTTCAAAACCACATGAAAATTTTTGGCAGTCAAAATTGGTAATTACCATATTATAATGCTGAAATTCACCCTCCTTTATGTTCCAAACATACCCTTTTGGTTTAAGGTGATACTGTACAAATTATAGGTTTAATGCTGTGATCTGTTACCTGGAAACACTGGAGGTAATTTCTGTGTAATAACCATGAACCGCTATTTTCAACTAAACACATTTCATACTGTTAATGCCTTGTACATCTTATATAGACCAAACCGGAAGTGACATCATTGCCTTTTATTATAAAACTATTACCCTACTATGTCCATGTTTTTACCGCGCTGTAATCTAGAGTGCTACCCAGATTTCTCATGCAGCCTAAAATGTTATGCTTGTTGCTCTGCAGTAGCATACAGAATATGCATAATTCATCCAGCACTTTGTAGTCAGACCCTGAAAACTGGTACAAAACCTTCACAGTTCAATTAATCAACTTATAAAAAGGTTATGAGCTACACTCATTATTGAACAGCTTACTATTTCTAACTTTGTGGTGACACAGAAACAACAAAGAAAAAAGTTTTCTTTTTGTCATTTTAGAAAGAAAATAGAAGAGAAAAACAAAGTTGCAAGCGGCAAGCTGGGGGATCCAGTCACCATCAGCTCAATTCGAAAGAGAACAATCAGCCATCTCATCTCAAATGTTTTGATGGAAGGACAAATGGACATTACATAACAAAGCATGGATTTTTTTTTTTTTTTTTTTTTTTTTTAATTGTTAGACCACTGTCTTTACCAAGATAGTCAGATAACCAGCATTGCAGTCTAATGATGAAATCAGATGGGGTGATTGATCAGGAGAAAAACTTTGAACCATCAATCTGCCAGTCCGCAGACATCTAACTGTCCCACTGAGCTGATGCTGCTGTTCCCTGATGGGCCTGGAATCAGAGGCAGAACACCCGTTGACATGATATCTACTATCTAACGCGTTGCTGTGTCACTTTGGGCTGCAGCGCAATGAAGGCAGTCCAATAATGAAGTGTGTGGCCACTGATCAAAAGATAATGTCATATCAAAACATTCTGAAAACGGGATATGGTGAGGTTTAAACCACCTTGACTGACCCACTGAGTTAATCTCTGACTGTCCTGCAGGATCAGACAACAAAATGACATGGACCAAACTGGGGGGTTATTGTCAGAATAGCACTTGTTCTGTTTTTGATGGTCAAGTTGTTGATGCAGTGGAAGCGAATGAGGCTCTAAACACATCAATGGATTTTTTTTTAAAGTCAGAAAGCTGATGTGGTTAATCAGTATACCATTAAAACTTTTTTTTTTTTTTTTTTTTTTTTTTTTTTTTTTTTAGAATGGAGCATGTATTGTACACAGTGTCTGGGCCAGGCATGCAACAGCTGTCAAACATGACGTTACTGAGGTTACTGGGTTACTACAGCACCCCCTATTGGCCAAATACCATCAGGCTTGGCATGGCACCTCAGTAGTTTAAACTTGGACCACTAAATACCATTTGTGTACCCTGTGATGGCCGCACCACTCCACACACCTTACTGACCTCTTACTTTCTGTTATTTAATATAGTTCATACATATTTTCATAGTCACATGCACATACAACATTAAACAGATAAATGAAAGGACACATAGTAGTTTGTTCATATATCACACCCCCAGCTTTATTAATATATGACACTACATTGTTTCTATTTTGTGGTGTGCACATTTTAGTTACTTTGTAGATGTCAGTATGTTGTTCTGTTTAGTTATTCTCTTTTGAGTTACCTTTAGTTCATGGTGTGTGATCCAGGTGAAAAGAGGAGCCGGTGTATTCCTTAAATCCCCTGCTTGCAGTAATTGGGAGGCAACAACTGTGGCTAAATCAAAGGGGAGGGACACTCCTTTTCTCCATTTTGATTTAAAGTTATTGCCTTGATGTTCAGTTGGTCTTTATTGTATAGCATGATTTGTTACTTATTTTATTATTATTATTATTATTATTATTATTATTATTATTATTTTCCTGAGCCTGGCAATTTGATGTTTTTAGGTTGGTTTAGTTTGTCTTTGTCCACCCCCATGTGTGTGTAATGGCCTGATCAGGTAGTATTTAAGCCCCCCTGTGTGTCTTGTGAGTTTCTGTTCTTTCTAGTTTGGGTTAGGTTGCCATTTTCTTGAGTTATGTTCTGTTTTGTAGACCCCATTTTTTTGCCATTTTCCCCAGTGTTTTGTTAAGTAGCTTTAATTTTGATTATTTATTTATAAGTAGTTTTGATTATTTATTGGTATGCATTCTAAACTAATGTTGCAATTCCTTGAGCCTGCTTGCTTGGTCCCTCACATGATCATATTTCTATCATGTGTTCTGCCCTTCTGCTCTCATAACCATGGCCAGTGCTCCCACCTCCTGCTCTGGTTCAAGGAACATATAAAAGAAGAGAGGGCATTACTCCATCATGACAGTATTCAAAATCAATGCTGGCGTCAATCTATGGTGCCATTAACACTGAAGTCAATGGGATGGGGATAGAAAATCCCACTATAAACCATTATACCTATGTCATTTGTCATTATATTAAATTGTATTATATATCAAATGTGAGCTACTTAGAAATGCATCAAATTACTGACATAAATAATTAAAACCCTATAAATGAATCCTACACTGGGCTAGGGTAATAACCTGCTACGTCTATGGCGAAAACAGAGGGATGAAAAGCCCTTTCATTCCCTTGCTTGCAGCCACATAATGTCCTTTCCTTCTTTTATGTTCTCTCTCTCTCTCCCTTTTCTTCTGTGTATGAATATGTGTGTGTTTGTGTGTGTGTTCTTGTGTGTGTGTAGTTCCTGCCTGTCTCCTATTCTACCAACTGCATCTCATCTACTCATTAGTCCTATGTGTATATAAACCTGTTGTCATCCACTCTAGTCAATGCCAGACCATCATAACCTGTTCCTAGTTTGTTCTTGCCTGTTATACCTGTTCTGTAAGCTGGACTGCTGTTCTGATGCTGTTGCCTGATTGAACTGACTGCTGTGTCTGACCTTCTGCCCGCGGGCCAGTGTGTATTTCCCTCTGTCTTCAGCAGAGTCACTGAAATTACTCCTGTCTCCGCCTGTGTCTACATCTGAGTCTTGCCTGCTTGGTGACATCTACCCTCATAGCCCTTTTCTTGACTTTATAGCGATGCCACTGCCAGCTTGTCTTGTTTCTCGCTGTCTCCATGCAATTTCAACACGCTGAAGTGGTACAGTTCAAATTAACTCAGAGTCTGTGGGCTAATTGGCAAAGCGCATAACCTCGATAACCTTTGTAACCTTGTGTAAGAGAACTTGCCCTGTATCTGAAGCACATGGACAAGGAAGTAAGTCTATTTTGCGATTGCTCATTAGCAGAGTGACTTGTAGTGCAATTTAATAGGTGCTATATTCTTGTTTTTTTCCTCTAGAAGTTTAAGTAACTGATATCTGGATCAGAGTGGTCTTATGGTTCTTTGTAATGCAGTACAGCCTATAAATATAATCTATTAAATGCAGTCCAGTGTTCCTCCCAATATCTTGAAATGTTTAAACTGCAATGAAAGGTGCATGATGCAAAATTCTTGAGGGTTGAGGGTTTAAGTGAGGCTCATTTGTCAGTTCAGTCTAAAAAGTTTCTCACTTAAATTAACCCTCTGCAATTTTGCGTGTGTCAATAAAACTCTACATTGAAACCAATGCAGATTTCATGAACCAAATTCCTTAAGGCAGGGTGCAATCCCTTGGTTGGGAAGACTCATCCTGCTTATTGCAAGAAAGGGAAAATACAGCTAAAATACAGCTGCCTTACATAAATTCTCTGGCAGGCACACTACACTCTGCTACTGGGTCGTGTGCAGAATGATGCCAGTTTTCCCTTACAACAGGTAATCAAAACAGACAGCCGACACAACAAACAACTGAATACAGAGATGATGCATTTTTTTGCCATTCTCTTTCAAGTATCTCCATCACTCCCTTTCTCCTTTCATATTTTCCGCTGTACATTAAATATGCTGTTTGGATGATGTTTTGATCCAAAGCACCTTACCCTAACAAAAGTGCATATCCTTTTTATTATGTTTTACTTAACTACACAGGACCTGTGTCCCTCTGTCTGCTCCTTTCTGTCCCCATCTACAATAATTCACTGTTCATACGTCTTTACTCTCTCTTTTCCTCCCTTTGTTCTTTCCTTCACCTGTTTTCATGCATCTCCAATTTCCCCCCACCTTCAACCTCTTTATCTATCCATCATTCCCCTTTTCATGCATCTTTGCTCTTTCTGTCTCCCCCTCTCTCTACCACTGCTTTACCAGCCACACACATAATTGGATTTGATTGAAAAAAAAAAAGAGAGAGAGAGAGAGAGATTTGCTGGATCCAGTGCACTGAGGCAGTGTGTGCTATTCAGATCAAGGCTGTGTGTGTGTGTGTGTGTGTGTGTGTGTGTGTGTGTGTGTGTGTGTGTGTGTGTTACCTTACTCTCATAGCAGATCAGTTGGAAATGCAGAGGTCATAAGAAGGATACACAGTGGGGAACCTGAATATGAATATGTAAAAAAAATATATAATTAGCTTTCAAAGAAGGGGCTAAATACTGCCACTGAGTCCAGATAACATTGGAGAAAAGGGATCAGGTCATCATTCTGTCTCAATACATCCTCTCAGATACATGGTGAGCTTTAAAAAAAAAAAAAAAAAAAAGAATGAAGAAAGAGGATCTACTGTCATTACTATTCGTGACTATTATTTTTGTAGTACAGGTCAAGAATAGTGGGGCATGGAGGATATAACTGTCCCAACAAATGTTTGTTTGAAGAGATGCAGCTTTCAGATACCACAATATTCCCTGCACAATCTGTGCATAACATTGTGGTTTATGCAGAACAAACATAGGGTAAAAATATGGTTGTCAATAACGACACTGCCTCAAAACATTGCTTGCATTTCATGACCTAGAGGCTTCTAGAGGTCATCGGTAATACGGAGAGCATGAATATTATTGGCTCTCAAACAACACTTAATCAACGTTCATGGGTCCTTTCTCCTCATAGAGCTCCCATGGAAGTCATGGCAATGACCTTACTGCATGCTGCCTGACTATGTAGAAAGAGCAGCGATATACAGAGATACATCATGCAAAGTGACTGTGGTAGGGATGCTATCGACTTACAGCGCCATTAAACCAAGGACAAAATGGACATCCTCCTCAGTAAAGTCCATTCACAGATCATATAAAAGGATATATGGTGTGTGTAATGGTGTTTGATAAGCACTCTGTAATGATGATCGCTGGCCCTGCCTGACCTTGTTGGCATAACAAAGGTTTCCCACACACTATACTCAGAAAAAACTATAATGTAGAGGTAGATGTTATTTAAAGAGGTCAAAAACTAAAAAGGTATTCTGATGTTAAGAAGGAAACCCTTTCCATTTAACGCTGCAAAGGATGCTCATTTGATTTCCCCACTTCTCAGTATCTATTACTGCTGTAGACGGTGTTGTCTTGAATATGCTGCACCTCATGATCTTAAAAGTGAATGCCTGCAGATGGCATGTATTTCCAGGTGATAATGCAAATTGGCCAGCTGAGTGTTGTTATAGTGCTATGGAAAACTGATTTAAACTGCTCCCTCTCCTCCCACTAATGTGCAAAAAAATAACACCCTATGTCTTAACGCTCTTAAAACACATCCTTCCCATTGGAAAAGCACTGGTAAAAAGTGCACATGGAAAAACAAAGTGAATTTTTGGATCGCTGTAGCTGAATCATGGCTTGTGTTCAGCTTTACTGCATGTTCACCATTAATTTTGCTTTACTAAACTGACAAAAGAAGAGTGACGCTTGTGTATGTGTGTCTATGTACACAGATTACAAAAAAAAAAAAAAAAAAAAAAATCTTGATTGTTGAGCCACTGTCACTGGCTGTGTGTTCAACTCTGTTGCATGTAAACAGCATAATTAGTCCTTACTACCCTTTCAGTTGTTGTCCCATACAGAGAGAGGCAGAGGAGTGTACCTACACTGCATCCAGGGATTAAAACAGATGGTGAGTGGTGGTGGGTGACTGGGGCCTGAGAGAAGACAAGCTCAGGTGGGAGGGAACTGAGGAGGAAGGGAGAGAGAGAGAATGAAGATATTGTGAACAGAACATGAAATGCATTTCTTAAAATCTTATTTATCCAGACAAATTGCCTACAGGGGTCATGGGCTTGTGTGAGTGTTACATATACACACATTCACACCAGCAGCCAGCTCAGTAGAACTACATTTTTATATTATTAGCCATTGTGTCTTATTTTCTGGAGCAGCTGGGGGTTGGGCATCCTGCTCAAGCAATGCTGCTCATTTCTCCCATCCAGACTTCTTTCAGACTGATTGTTAATGAATTTTCCAATCATATGCACTGCCCCAACAACTGGACAAGTGGTGGCCTCAGATGTAGGAGGACTGATAGCAGAAAGGGCAATGCATCGTGATTCTACAACAAACAAACAAACCAATAAATAAATAAAGTTTCTAAATACATTAAAAAATAATGCTTGCCAGACCAACCAAATCAATTGTGTTTATTTATTTATCACTTTTTTTTAGGATCTTGAATTTGTTTGGCGTAATGTGTGTGCCATTAATCCTAGTGGCCAATCAAAAGCCTGGGATATCTGTGTGGTTGTTGCTTTTGCATTGGGCTGCTTTTAAAAATGCAGTGCTTCATCTTCCTGGCAAGAGGCTCAAGTTAACAGAGGAGCTGATGAACAAACATGGGTACATATGTGTTCATTTCACTGCAGAGAAACTGACCGGTTCTGTAGCAGCAAACATTAGCTACATCAGGCAAACCCTGAAGCATCAAAAACAGCGTCCCCAGACAGGCAGGGAAGTTAGCTAGCAGAACCAAAGCCAAGATTTCAAGAAGACACCTGAGAGCGGCAGCCTCTTTCCTGAAAACTAAGTACATTGCTCCAGGTATGTGGCATGTCAGCCCCAGCTTCTGAACTTAGTGTTTTATTATACACAAAATGGAATTGGGACATGCCACACATTCAGTCATGGATGTAGCTGACAGTTGGCCTCCTTGTCACATTCCCAGTGACACCTTGCAGTATTATGGAAATTCTGTTTTTATACCATAAACAGAGTCTGAACACATCTCCTGTCGTCAATGAATAGCACTGAGCAACTTGACATGACTGCCACTGTTAACCAGCAGATGCACTGGAATTAAAACATCTCCATATTTAAATCCCAAGCCATGCCGCCTTCACCAAAGCCATCAAAGGTAAAGAAAGATTAAAGCCTGGCAATAACTTGGTCCAGCTATTTTTTAATTTCAAAAAATAAAGAAGGGTCGAACCTTGTGATGCTAAAGAACAAATATAATATAATATAATATAATATAAAGCACAAAACTGTATTGTATAGCACAAAAAGAAAAAAAATGGCAAAAATTACATAATAAATAGGCTTGGTTATGCACCTACAGTGAGTTTAAAGCTGTTTCTTTTTAATTCACGCCTCTTGTATTAGTATTATCTGACCACTTAAGAGCTGTCTTGCACATTATTCAAATTGGTCGAGCTTTACTAAGCCTACATAAATGAGTTGTTTACAAAAGATGCTTTGTTTACAAATATCGCCTTGTTTAGCCAATGATTTTCTGCCTGTACAAGGACATGCCATCAGCTAATGTTGCTATTTTTTTTTGTTTGTTTGTTTGTTTGTTTGTTTGTTTTTTTGTTTGTTTGTTTGTTTTGTTTTTGTCGCTGGCTTTGTTTTAACCTCTGGTTTGTTGTATTGGCCAAGGCTATACCTCAGCAGTGAGATTTTTTAATTGTTAGGTTATTCATGTTCTTAATGGTGCCGATCGCCTAAGTTGTGCCTGTCGTGATGCTGCATTGTTGTTTGTGGCTTATCATTTCTTCTTTTCTGTGCCATTATTATGCGAGTAAGAAAACATTATGAGAATAGATTAACTGCCTAACCACTGCCTATTGGAAAATTAAAACACAAGATAGCTCTAAGAAGTGCTGGAGCAAGGGCAAAACACATATTGCAATGTATTCTGAATAAAACTTAGGCCTACCCATTTGGCCAAAAATTATGTTGACACTGCAGGGATAATGTCCCACTGAGAGGCATGTAAACATTTGGCTGCAAACAAATCACAGTTGGATGGCTGTAATTGCAACCTCTGTTTGATCAAATGGTCCAGCTTGCAAAACAGGGATGGAGTGTGGGCGTCCTTAAGATTTAAAGTTGTCCAACAATATATATTGCAGCTCTTGCAGCAGCTATTGCCATATCAGTTATAACAGACATTAGTTTGGTAGTGTGTATCAACATTAGTTCGGTACTAGTTTGCAAAGAAGCTTAGTAATTCAGAGTTTAACATTACATTTCTAATATGCATGTTTAGACATTTATCACGTGGGAGTTGTGGTAGGTTGTAGGCCATGCATGTATGTTGAGATGATCAGCATGCTATAAATAATACTGTGTGGTGTTTGCAGTGTATGCTTTATTGACATGACAGCAGATAACTCCATCTCAGAAAAATCGTGACCAACTTTCCTGGAATTCTGAGTTGAAGGGCTGCATTCCCCAGCATTTTTCCCACAAGGATGGGATTGAGGTTTGAACGCCAGCCCAGTCCAGCTGGTCAGCGAGGCACACCTGCAGCTAATTAACCTGTATACTTAGCATGTGTGTGTGATTGTGTGTATGTGCGTGTATGTGCGTATGTGTGTGTGTGTGTGTGTGTGTGTGTGTGTGTATGTTCCAGTGCAGCTAGAGAGCCTGCAGACTGAACCAAGGAGGCACGCTTTTACATCTGTCCAGAAAAGGCTGCTCTACAGGCGGTTTGACTAAAAGTTGTTTAACTTAAAGGAACAGATCCAGCAGGCTGCCCATCTTGGTCAAATTACCATTGAGTAATGACAACTAGACACTACAATCACCCTGGTATGTCCAGTAGTTTGTTTACTCTGGTGCATGCATACATTTAACAGCTACTTTAAGCAACATTACATGCATTTTTTGTTTGTTTTTTTAAAGTAAAATGACCCCTTGCTGTGTGAAAGTCATTGCTTAGGGTCCTCTTTCGACCATTCAATTTACAGCCAACCTGTTGTTATTTCATAGTTTTAGCATTCTAAACTTCTGTATCAATCCAAATAAGCTCCTCCTCTAGCCCTCCACCTCACACCCCTGCTGCTTCAGTTTAATTTCAAATCCCACATCTCTGTGGATAAACGTATCCAAATTTCAGGTCAGTCATGTGAGTGTTTCTGTTACTGCAGCCAGGACTGCGGCAACAAAAAGAGTTCATTCAAAACAGCTTGTCTTGCAGCTAAAGTCTGCAGCTTAATCCTGCACGAGCCTTGTGAGAGTGGAGTGTATCCCTCATCCTTGTCTCAAAAACACATTTTCCACGGTAACTTTCGGTTACTTTCTTCAAGCCCTCTACAATCTGAACCCCGTGTTTGTTTCCAAACTCTCAACACCCTCTAGTGGTCGTAAATCACTTAGTGCACCTTTTAGTGAGCAGATTTGACTTAGTGAGAAGAAGACTAACCTTTTAGAAATAATTAAAGGAAATCTGAGTGTTTATTATTATTATTATCATTACATGGGCTGCAGATTTGTGAACTTTAAAAATAAAAAAAAAGATTCACTCGGTATCATTGATGGAGCCATGCTTTATGTTTTAGATATATTTTGTGCAAAATAAAATCTACCACATAAAACTACTGCAATTAAGCAAACTTTACTTCCTACTTTTCTCATTTTTGAGGCAGTGCTTGTAGTCTGTGGCTTCTCCACATATGCATGAGAAGGTGTTAGTGTGGAGCGCCAGAGAAGCTGATCTGCTGGGCACACTTGGATGATTTTGGTGTCTTTGTCCTCATCCCTTAATGAGTAAGTTGGCCAATGGGCTATTCCCTCCAAAAGCTCACACAAGGGGCTCATTATTTAAAGATTGTTGACTCAACCCTGCAAGGAATAGTGACTTAAACATCAGTGATGTGTAATTTGTGCTGGGTTTAGTTTGTGTTTGGTGCTAAAAAAAAAAAAAAAAAAAAAAAAAAAAAAAAAAACACAGGCGAATCTTCGGTGTCCCCACTATCCCCTGAACCCTGGAATACTGTCACAGGGAGACAGATGGGTGGAATTAGAGAGATGTATAAGGAGGAGAAGAGGGAAGGACATGGAGATTAGAACGAGGAAGAAAGAGTAGAGGACTAAACATAAGGGAGGAGAGGTGAGAGTAGAGGGGATGAGGAATCATGTTGAGAATAATTGTGAGAGAGGGAAGAGGGAAAAGCATGAGGTGGAGGAGAAACAGAAGCAATGTTTGAAATTATAATTTAGTTCTCCCCACATGCAGCCTCTCGTCTGGCGCTCAGTGCTGTATGGAGTCTACTACACAGTATTTGTTAGTCTCTCTCTATCTTTTTCAGTTCTCTTATGATAAATCCTGAAGGTAAATTCCCATCTTTTGAAGCGGCCTCCAGAGCTATCCATGAAACCATGCCTGAAAGTTTATCAGGCCAGTTGTGTATGCACTTGCATGTACAATTGTGTGCACATTTATCTGTCCATGCTGTATCTTTCTGTTAACAGGCTAATATCTAAGCAACGCCTGCTTTTTTTGTTTGTTTGTTTGTTTATTTACACACTATTTCCGGAGGCTGGAAACTTGTGGTAAAACCCACAATTTAAATTTCAGATTATGCATGTTGGGGTGGGTGGAGCAAATGATCCCTGACAAGTTGAAAACTACTGGTGGGGGGTTTACTTTGGGTTTTTGACAAAAAAACAAACAAACAAATAAATAAACAAAAAAAATAAAAAAAAATAAAAAAAATAAAAAAACAAACCCAAAGTGGATTAAGAGCTTTATCTTGAAGCGAGGGAGAGTGGAGGGGCAAACATATTTCATATACAGTTTAACATTCAGCTCAAATTCAGCGTTCCCAGTGCAAGACAGGTTGAAAGATGAAAGTGTATCCTGCATTCTCAGTCTTTAAACCTCTCTTTGGCTGTGGCATATCCTAAAGGAATCTCATGGATTTAAGTTCAGTTACTGCCCTGGGCGAATCATTAATTGTATAGTTTGCCGTCTGTCAGTCAGAGAGAGAAACTGTGCAGGTTGTTCTTAAGGGAGGGATGGAGATGGTGAAAAATGTGTGAGAGCATAAATGAGGAAGGGGTACAGAATAAGACAGAAAAAGAACATAAGCCTCATCTCCTTACATCCCATTATATGCCCTTTAGCAGGGCTCCCCAGGACATGCATGCACGCACACACACATACACACACCGAGAGAGTGAGAGAGAGAGAGGGAGAGAGAGAGAGAGAGAGAGAGAGAGAGAGAGAGAGAGAGAGAGAGAGAGAGAGAGAGAGAGAGAGGTGTCAGTGCTTTGTATATCTCTTACTAGATGGACAGCTGGACACCAAGATTGATGGGGATCTGTCCAAATTCAGGGGATGAGCCAGGGGCACTGAGGGCATCCTGACCTGTGTGTGTGTGTGTGTGTGTGTGTGTGTGTGTGTCAGACTTTGCTCTATTGGCTCCATCACCCTAATGGCAATTCAGCTCTGAGCAAAGAGGAGAGTAGGGAGCGAAAGAGAAGTTGAGAGAGATTGAGATTTCTACGGTTAAGAGGAGAAGCAAGGTCGGCTCGTATTGTGGTTCCTCATGATCATCCTGTCTCTTTAAGAGCATGTAATGGGCCCTATCAGGAGTTTGGATCATCTACAGTGTCTGACAAGCGGCACAGGGAACTGACTTGACGCTCAAAGGCGACGTGATCATTTCATGTGTGTATGTGTATGCTCGTTCTGCTGCAACCTACTTACTTGCCAGTCAAAGAGGAGTTTATCGTTTCATGTGTGTGTGCACACTCATTCCCCTGCAGCCAAAACGTTTCGATTGCTTTTGTTTGAGGGCGTTGTTGCTTCCTCTAATGGGGCCCTCGACTCAGAAGAGTTTCCGACTTTAGGCTAAACAAATTCGCTTTGGACTTACTAGCAGAAATATATGCCAGTAAAAACTGAATTTGAAAATAATAATAATAATAATAATAATAATAATAATAATAATAATAATAATAATTTGAATCCCAGAATTTCAGTTTGAATTTAAAAAACTGAATCTAACTTGAATTTCTGAATTGAAAAAAAAAAAAAAAAAAAAAAAACCTGAGTTGCATAGTAATTTGAAAAAACATCCTGATAAATCATGGCAATTCTAACCACAGTAAGCAGTCATTTTAACCAGAAGATGTATTTTGTAATTTGCTAACTTAGCTAAAACAGTTACAAACCAATGGGATCTGCAGCGCTGGCTTGCGTAGCATTGCACGGGTCTGAACCATTAATTGCCAAATATTAAATTAAGCGGCAACTATTTTGATTATTGATTAATAATTTTGAGTAATTTTTAAGACAATAAATATTCAAATTCTCTGATTCCAGCTTTTCAAATGTGAATATTTTCTGGTGTCTTTAGTCCTCTTTGACAGTAAACTAAATATCTTTGAGTTGGGACAAAACAACACATTTGAGGACAGCACCTTGGGCTTTGGGAAATTGTGATCACCCTTTTTCACCATTTTCTGACATTTTATGCACCAAACAAATAATTGACAGATAAATCAATCATGAAAATAATTGCTAGTTGCAGCTGTACTGCTTTCCCATCCCCCCACCTCCCCGCAGCTGCTCAGATGTTTGCTATTGTGTTTCATATCACCATCACAATATCCTCTGTCATTAATCACACATTGCATATTTTTCCACTATATGATGCAGCCCAGATCGTTGAGACTTTGGCAAATATTTAGAACCAAGTAAAAGCAATTCATCATCACCTTCTTTATATTCTGGTAAAATTAACCTCAGATAAGGAAACTAAACATCAAATTAGAAGAGTGCTCAAACTTAAAGTTTTACATACTTTTTTTGGTAGATTCTCATCCATACTTTGAAGGAGTAGCCATCAATTGTGTCCCAGTTGAAGACCGTCATAAATTGTAATATCTCACTTCAGGCATTGTACCAAACGGGACACAGTTTGAAGTGCCGAAGTGCTGTTTATTGTAATCATGAGTCCTCAAACATGAAAATGACGATGCGCACTATAAAAACAGTGCAAACAAAGTGCGATGCTATGTAAGATAAGTTTGTGGGGTCTTCTCTTTACCTAGTTTGGTATATCTGCCTTCAAGGCACCTGTGGCAGTGTTGGGATGTGTAACTACCTTCTTTTGTATATAAAAAACAGTAAAAACATAGAAAACTTGCACTTTGTACACAGATTTTTCTGTCTACTGCCTGCTGATTATTTTTTTCAGGAAATTCATTACTGTCTTATCAGCTGCATAACAGATCAATAACTGCCTCTGCCTCTAATAATGCATGTGTGACTTTATATGTAGGCGTTTGTGTGTGTGTATGTGTGTGTGTGTGTGTGTGTGTGTGTGTGTGCTTGTGTGTGAGAGAGTTTGAAAGTATGTCTTTCAGTTTGACTGACATGGCACAGCAATTAACAGTCTCACCACTCACAACTGTCCTACTTTAGTGGCACGAGAGGGGATGCATGACAGGAGGGAGGAGGGGATTTGCTTTCGTGATCAAAGCTTTGACATCTGTAAATTTAATTAAAGTGGTGTGTGTGTGTGTGTGTGTGTGTGTGTGTATGTGTAATTGCATGTGTGTATTTCTGTGCCAATGTGTGTTCCCCTTTCTGCCTGGCTGTAGGCAAAGTCCGGCCTCTGTCAATACTTTGTCCTTCATCAGGAGGCCCAAGGTTGACTAATTAGGACTGTAGCACACACACATTTTCACTCTCTCATGCTTTCTCCTCTCTCCCAGCTCTTATCTGAGATTATTATTAATTTTTTTTCTCTTTTATATGTACTCACAGTGGAGGTGTTATTTTCTCATGCTATATAATGACAGCATTTACTCTTGATTACGGCTGTTCTTTCGTCATGGTCCCCATTAGACCATTAGGTCTTTGGTGCTGTAAGGTGGATTTTCGACTGTTGTTTTTGAAAGTTGCCTCTGTCTGTCACTGCCCCCAGTACACAGAAAACACTGTGTACATGAGTATGGATCCATTAGATGGTAAGCTCAACAGCTCAGACTTTCACCTGCAACTTCTTTTAGCAAGTTTTTGTGGCTGCCCCCTGAAAGTGGATGTGTCAAATCATTTCTCACAGTTAGTTGACTGAAATTGTTTTTTTTTTTTTTTTTTCATCTCTGCCAGACATAGCCAGGAGGGGATTATGTTTTTGTGTCCTGTGTCTCTCTCGCATACGACTGGTTCGCTGTGCTGCTGTGTCACCTCATTCAATGTTTAGCTTTTTTTATTGTTATTATTATTATTTTTTTTTATCCTATTGTGGCAGTGTTTGCTCCGATTGTGAGTGAAATAATCATGTGTAGCATTTTTTTAGGCGAGTTTACACACAGCTGACAATGAAGTCAATAGAACACAGAGCAGACACACTGGGGAAAAAAACTGTAAAAAGTTTCAGAGTGGGGGTTAAAATACCTTGCATAGCCTTATGCTTCGGGACAGTTAAAAGTGACGAGTAAAACAGGAACCACTCTGTCATATCAGCAGGCTAATTTGCCTGTAGTCTTTAGGGGTCTTTAGTGTGTGCGTGTGTGTTTGTATGTTTGTGGGAGAGAGAAAAACTGAGAGAGAGACCTTTAGCAGTAATTTTGAATTTTGCTATTTTAATTTGTGCTCTTTTTGAAATGCAGTTACTGACAACAGCTGAATTTGACTTCCAAGCCAAAATCCAAGCCACGTTCCTTTGTTTCTTGCTTAAAGAGAAGGGCTCATTTAAGGTGAACTGGCCTTTAAGGTGGACCAGCTATTGTCATTTTAGTGAAAATCTCAGGCGTTTCTAAACAGAGAATGGATAGATGTCTGGTTCACAGCTGCTCATGGAGGCCACATCGCCTGTTTAGCCTGCAGTCCGAGTTGTTTGAGCAAAACTGAACACCATGAAACCTACAGTTTCATTGCCCATGTGAGTGCAGCAAGCAGCCATTTTGTGTCTCAGATGTTGAGGTGCTGGATTTTTCTGGATTGCTTCAAACACAGCTGTGTAACTATAGCTGCACCATAACAAATATGCTTTAGCCATCCCATAGACACAGTGACACTGTCTCTATCACATTATATAGTCTGTAAGTGTGTGGAAGTGTGCTTGTGTGTGTGTATGTGTATGTGATTGAATGTGTATGCGTCAGGGAAGGTTGTATTATTATTATTATCATGTTTTTTTCTTTTTTTTTTTCTTTTTCAGCCAAGGCGCCAGAAGCCCTCAAGGTGTTGTGGCAGTGCAACATGCTCCCCAGCCTCTGTGGTACAAAGCCATAACTGCTGACATTGATTTCTGAAAATAAGTACAATCACTCCCCAACTCACACACATTCACACACACATAGTCCAGCATACTGGCCTGTTGGGCTATTGGTAGCACTCTGCAGCTTTCAGCATCATGCTGAATAACTTTTACACCCCAGATGGCTCCTCAGTATGGTCTCAGGGTTCATACATAAAAATTGAAGTGGTTTATTTCCCCTTAATAAAATGTCAAATTAAGAGCAAAATTAGATACAGGATTGTGTCTTTATCAGGTAATCTGAGAAGAGACATAAAATCTAATAATAGCATACTTTCTGCTGTGGATCATATCTCAGCTTGTACCTTGCCTAAATTATTAGATAAAGTGTTACTCATTTACATATATCATTTTGCATAAGATTTGCAGCTCACATTGCTGGTTTAGCTTGATCAAACTCAAGGCCCACAGGCCAGATCAGGTCCGTGACACAATTATACCTGACCCGTGAGAAGATTTTTGATTTTCTATTAATACCGGTTTCATATTGTCCACAATGTGCACCCCAACATGCACTGCAACGTCCTGTGCTATCAACACCACAAAACACCTGCGCGCCCCTGCCTCCTCCTGGTGAGCTCATCAGCAGCCCATATCGCCTCCATCAAGACTGTTAGTTTGTTAGCAAGCCAGCCAAAAGCAGTGTTATAATGAAAAGTGGAAAACAGGTGCTTTCAAGACAGGTGGGAGGTTGTTTTTTGTAATCACAAATCAACCTGCCTCTACTTGGATGTTTGTAATTTGAAATACTTTGGCATATTTTGACCAAATGACTGGTTTAACATGAAACTATTTGTTGACTAATTGATTGTATGATTGTCCTATTTCTCTTCAGCAAAGTACCAGTCGTCTGGTAATTTTTGATGCCATGTGATGAAAAGATTAGTCACCCTGAAAGGATTTAGAGCAGGCTCTTTGTGTGCCACAAAAAATGAATGATGCACTGGATTCTTTTCATGTCATTTTCCACTCTAATCAGTCTGGTTTTACATATCCTTGTTTTGTTTCATAGAAAGACATTTTTGGGGGAGGAATGGTCCATACAAAGTGCATATGTGTGTACAAATCATTATTTCTACATGCGCTTTTGACCACTCAAGAGCATTCAAGAAATGTAGGCCCTGTGTCACCCTCGAATTGGATGTGATTTTTTTTAATAAGCCCGCTTTAGTTGATTGAGTTTGACACCCCTGATAAAGGACTGTTGAAGTATGTTGTGTGATTAAACAGTAACTCATGCATAATTCACCAGTAAAAGTGACTGTTGGAGTGACTCTGCTTAACTATGTGAATTGTTTTGAAATACAAGTGATGCCTCATTTAATACCACTTCATTTTTGAGAATGTATGACATGATTTGTTTTATTCACATTAATAAATTGAGTTGCTCAGTGTGGACACCGCTGCAAAAGCTCTGGGTTTCTGCTTAAACAATAGGAGTAGTGTCATTTCACCTTGGACAGCTTTAAAAACAGTGTTTTTAGCCTGTGTGCAGAGCAGATACTACACAGTTACTGAGATGGTAGGTTATGGACCTGCCTGTGATGTCTTCATCACAGCTCCATATGTGATGCTGGAGAGAAAATCCACAGTTGCAGGGCTTCAAAGTCTTGCAGTTGATTGCCATAGTGGACACATGGTGGCAAACCAGTGTATGGGAACCATAAATAAAATTTTGCGCAATCCTCATTTAAAATCATAGCTTTGGTGACAGCGTTGCTCAGGGGAGCAGAGGTGGGAAGTTGTGCTTGAGTTTCTGCTCTACTTTGATGGCCTGCTTAAAAGCAAGCTCCGAGTTTGACTCACTGGCTATAGAGGGTGTGAAATTCTCATTTCCAGAGATGGTGGCTAGAGTATCCCAGTTGCACCAGTGGTGTCCTTAGCAGCCGACAGTAGCAGAGTGTTGTCACACAGGGCAGATCCCAGGTGGGACTGTGGGGCGCTGCATGAACGTGAAGGAGGACACTTGTAAGAGCGGTTAAGTTTACTCCAAAAAAAAAAAAAAAAAAAACAGGAGCTGAGATTTTGCAGTTGTGTCTTGGATTGCTAAAATAAAAAAATAAAATCCAAAAGTTATTAAAATAGTTTGTCTTATTGTAATACATAAAACTAGACACATAAAAATCTGCAACAACATTCAACAGCAAATTGAAGAATCCTTTCCTGCATAAAGTACATCACTCTAATTCCACTTACTTCTGCACTGCTGGAAGTTCTACTTGCCAGGCTAAATTTGTTGACCTAATAAGCTGAGCAGAAACCAAAGCAATGAATCTCTCTTTTTGAGAGTCTGACTGGCAATTCCTGTGAGTGAAAACACATTTGACTACAGAGAGCTGACTTTGTATCTACAGAGCTGATAGCCTCTGTAGATACATCAGAGATCACATTATACATCAAAGGACATTTAGTACAAAATACTACAAAACTACAATACTCTGATCCAACTGCCCCGCCCAGTGTAATGAGCTATATCTTATCTGCACGCTCGTCAGAGAATGCATTTGTGATATTCATTAGTCTAGTTTGTCATTCTCAGCTATAAATATTCTGCTCTATCAAATGTGGCTGTTGTGCGACTGTCAAAAAAGACTATGAATACTAGACAGTGGTGTTGAAGTGTGTCCTATCCATGTGAGTATGGGGTAATTTCAGCATTAAGAAATGTTCTGCCCAGAACCTAATGTGTGCACCTTACAGTTCTCAGAAATACCAACAATGTCTGACCCTGAACAGAAATTAATTTAGTGATGTGAGGTTCAAGAGGAGAATGCCCCTTGCCCTTTGTTCCACTGTCAGAGAAAGATTTTGTTTGATATTATCATGAGAGAAAGTTATTTTGTTTTGGAAGAATGCAAAAATGCTGAAAATGTAATTGTGTAAGAAGCAACCTTTTGCATTTAGAGACTACCTAGACAAAGCATGGGCTCTAAGAAAACATATGTTTTACAGGTGTTTGTTCTGTCTGGTATTATCTTTTTAAGTGAGTGTTGTGTGTTGTTGACCACTGGGTGGCTATGGCAAAAAAAATTCACTAATTAATTTATTCATAACAACAGCAACTCCTACTGATACTAGCCCTCTTCCTATACCACAGTTGCTACTGTGATTAAGTGACACAGTGGCTCAGTGGCTGCTTTCTCACAGAAATCAGGACACAAATTTGATTTCTGTTTGCAAAAATTTCCATGGGTCTCTTACTGGAGCTCTGGTTTCCTCCCACACTCCAAATAGTGTCCGGTGGACTGGAGTCTTTAAGTTACCTAAAGGTGTGATTATGATAAGCTGGCGACCTATCCTGGGTGTTTCAGTGCTTTCTAGCCAGCTCATGCTGGGACAGGCTCCAGACCCCGGTGACCCTCAAAAGTAATAAGTGTGTGACTGTGTTTTTAATAGCTGTGTTTTAATTTCAAGCTGTATTGGAGCAAAGTTAGGATCAAGGAGGATCAAGGACAATTTCCACAAATTGTCCCTGAAAGGAAAAAAAAAAAAAAAAAGAAAATTTCCTGATGCTACAGAAATAATCCTGCAGCATAACTTTTTATCATACAAAAATAGCACACTGGAAATGATGTTAAATGAGGACAGCCTACATACTATGGCTTATTTTGACTGCTTCAAATTCCAGTGTGAGTGTGTGTGCGCGTTTGTTTGTGTCAGCTAGCTTATGAGCCCTGTACTGATACTAATGCAAATAGCCACCTCAAGGGCAACATACAGTGGGAGGGCGGGGATGTGTCATCACTGATGAAAGGCTTGCACTCACGCATACACACACACACACACACACACACACACACACACACACAATGATCGCTGGTGCCACCTACCAGCTGAGTGTCCAAATTAATTACAGTCGTCCCACATGAGAACAGAGCTGACTGTTTCACCTCCCCTCCACTCATCTTCTCTTCCTTTCGTCACTTCTGCTCTCTCTTCTTCTACTCTCTGCTGACATGTTTAACTAACAGACCAACTGGGGAGAGCACATTTTGGACCACTGGTTTGTTTTGCTCCTCCTGTAAAAGACAGCTCTGAGGTGTTTTGATCCTCTATTTATGGGCCTGTGGCCATCCACAAAGAGTTCAACCCTCCACCCTCCAATTCCACTGTTGGTTCTGTTGATGTTTTGATGTTTTGGTAATATAAAATCCAGCCAAATGTCTCTCTCTCTCTCTCTCTCTGTCTCTCTCTTTCTTTCCTTTCTCTCGTGCTCTCTCTCACCACTACACTTGTCTGTTTTTTTCTGTCTCCAGTTTGCCAGTGGGCATTTGTATGATACAACATAATCACATACAAAACAACATTGCCCACGTGAACTCACTAACGGTGTTTCTTAATTCACCTTAGTCTTCCCTCTGAGTCCGTTTAAGAGCGCCCTGTGTGGTTTGAATTTGTTGCCAGGAGTGCATTCTCTGAGTCTGATAATTTCATGGCAGTGCTGCACAAAGAATTTTTTAAAAATCCACCATCTGATTTCTTGATTGTTGCTCTCTGCTACGCTCCTTTCTGTACAGTTAGGTAGCTGCTAAACGACTAAGACTAAATGCACTTCTGAAATGAGATGGACCCGGCCTCTCTGCAATGAAACGTAGATTATTATTATTATGACTTTTAATTTACATTTTCTTTTACTTTGCTAAAGCTTCAGTCTGAAGGGTGGAATGGGTGGCATTTACATTAAAGAGACAATCCACTTGGTTCCTTTATTCCAGGGCATACAAATCTATCCCACTGGGGCTTTTGGGCTCAAGTTCGTTCCCTGCTGGATGGCTACTGCTGTGATTATTAGCTGAGGGTCCTTTTCACTGTCAAGTTGATTTGGGACTGGTTTTCCATCTTGACAGTGGGATTATCTATGATCACTGACAGTGAAACAAAACCAATGTGAACAGCACTAAAAAAAAACCTTTGGGAAATGTAAGCGCTGGCCCTCTCTAAAACGTAGCTCCAATCAGGATTTTAGACAGGTGAAGAATAGCCCATTTGAGCCCAGATTAGTGCGTGTCAGTTAACTGTGTTGGTTTGAGAAGGGTATATGAGGCCGTGACGCAGAGAACACACACATCCGTGCAGCCAGCCACTGTCCCGCTGAGTGGAAAAAGCCCTTGAGTGTTTCTCTCAGCGATTGCAGTGTCACATGATGGCGGCCGAGGCCCCTGCTGCTCGCTTTAACACTCGCAGTACAACTCCACTGGAGTCAGAGTAGCAGTTCAAGGCTGTCTAAAAATAATAAGAGTTCAGCAAAGAAAAAAAAAAAAAAAAAAACTCCTCTAGGACCATCGCAATTTCAACCATCCATACCAGTCGGCATAGCTTGCACATATTGAATGATTAGATTATTAAAGCCTGTTAATCTACCTATCCACAATCCTCTAACTCCATATATTTACATGGAAACTCAAATAAAGAATTTAGCATGAAATGTCATTTTTTTGTTTGTTTGTTTGTTTGTTTTTTTCACAATGATGTGCATCACATGTTGTAATAGACTGTTGTCGGTTCAGATGTTCGTTTGTTGGCGTTGGAGTTTTGTAGTATCTCTCACCATCTGTTACATCGACTACAACCACCTCTCTCACTTTGACTCGGGCTTTTTTATCTGATTTCAGTAATCAGCAATAAAAGGAGATGCGGTATCAGTCTCTTACATCTGTCTGTGTGGCTGCGCTAATTACAGATGAAGACAGATTACTGCATTCTTGGCATTCACCGTTTCAGCAGAAATACAAATGATGTCAAGTCGGCTCGCTTCTAAACTATAGAATATACAAATGTCTCCATTATTTGCATTCTGTGAACAAAGTCCTGTTTGTGCAGAGGTATCACAAGGGTGTGAAATAATGGGGGTAGTGTGTGTGTGTGTGTTTGGGTAGGAGTGGTGGGATTTGGAGGCCACGGTGTTGAACTTCAAATTATAAGAGGAGGCCTAGTTAGCATATTATCTTCTCAGGTACTCAGAATGGGGTGTCTCTGCTGAAATATTTATACAGTACTGCAGTGTGTGTGTTTCAGTTTATTCATTTTATTCATTGTATTATTTTACAACGGCACCACCATGGTTACAATCACAGATGCATTGCAAATTCCAGGTGCATGGATGCTGAGAATCCCTCATGCTGTTTGAAATGGCCTCTTCTTGCTGGTTTTTGAATACTTTTTTTTTTCCCACTCACATTTTTAAAGAGACTCAAAATCAGACTTTTAAAACAATGGATTTTCAGGGTGAGCTTCAAGTGCAGACAGATGTGCATCATTAGCACGAATTGCAGACAAATGATGGTCTCAATCAAGAAATGGCAAGTTCTCATGAATATGCCTCAAATATTCCCCATCCTGGTGCTTTTTCACAGTGTATGTTCCTGTGCGGAAACTTCACTACTTTCTGTGAAATGATATGCTAATCCCATTGGATTGTGTGTGTGTGTGTGTGTGTGTGTGTGTGTGTGTGTGTCTGTGTGCGTGCGCTCTTGCACCTGTGCATGCATGCCTGTCATTAGAGAGAAACACTGTGTGTAGTTGTGAATGTGTGTGTATAAGTGTAGGTGCGAGTCCGAACTCGTGAGTGTGCGCATGAGATTGTTTGCCGCACCCAGTATGTGATAATTGGGAACTAATTGCATGATTATGCCGAAGAAAACTGGAACATCCTCTGCAATAATATTGCCACACTATTTCCTTTCACATTTGTCAAAAATGCGTTATTAGGATGGCACCACTTATTATTATTCCTGCTGCTTTGTAATTGAGAAAAAGTAATGGAATGTGTAGATGCTTTCCCGTTAAAAGTGATTAAAACTCCAAGGACTGATAATGTCTATATATTTCTTTTTCACAATAGTGATGAATGGCTCACCTCAGAACCGGAAAAAACACTGTATGTGCAAGCATGTTTTCGTGCTCTGGTGTGTTTTGTGTTAGTTATGATGCTTAAATGATTAATTAATGGGGGGCGCCCCGGTGGCTCACTGGTTAAGAGCATGCACCATATACAGGGCTCAATCGCAGTGACCGGGGTTCAAGTCCAACCTCAGGTCCTTTGCTGCGCGTCATTCCCTCTCTCTCCCCTGCCTTTCCTGTCCGTCTCTACTGTGACTGTCAAATAAAGCAGAAATGCCAAGAAATAATCTTTAAAAAAAGATTAATTATTGTCAGTCAGTGAGTTCCCTGATTGGTCTTTATGGGTCTTTGTATGTATCCTGTATGTGGCGATAAACTTCCATTTCCGTAAAGATAACCTTGGTTTTTGAAATGATGTCTGTGCTATTCATATTAACTTGAAAAATGCACTCTAATTAGCCCCAGTTAGCCTTCATGCCTGTTAAGCTTTCTTTCCTTGTTTTTCTTGTTTGTAGAATATGAAGTGTGGGTGTAAGAAAATATCTATACACATGAGTGTTGCAATATTATGTTTTGTGATCCTGTATCGATTCTCAAACACACTCGAGATTTCTAATTAATAATTTACATGCGAAGACTTGTGGCAGACATTGGTTCATTTTGTGTTGTTTAAACCCTCGACTGCTAGTTGTGTTGTAATCTATGCAGCCATCTGACTCTTCCACTTCAGTGTAACAATGCAAACTGAGGCAGAAAGAAGTAAGCACATGTCAGTTTTCCTAAAATTATATTAAAGAAATCACAGTATAGCTTTGCGTACAATATTTCAATGTATCACTATAACAGTATAATGAATTTTAACCCCTGGGTCGTGATACATACTGCCAGATTCTTGCCAATACACAGCCCTACTATGGTTGTGTTTTTGTGCCCTGTGACTGCAGGAAGTTCACCATTTCCTCTCATTTGAGGAGAATCGAACATTATAACCATAACCACTGCCACAGCCTCGCTGTCCTCCCCATAATAATTTTTGTCACCATTATAATGAATATCATCCTTGGTTTGTACAACAATCATCACTATCTTCATCGTGATCATTGTAACTGATATCATTGTCATAAAAACCAGGAGCAGTAGCTTCTGTAACACATATTTGTTGAGTTGTCAGGCATCTTAACATGACAGCTGAAGCCAAAATAAGAATCACACCTATCCGCTGCTGTGACAACAAGACTACCCATTAATGAGGGGGAAGTATGTTTTAACTTGTAAGGCGCTCGACGCTGGCAGACTCTTGCCTCGAGATCTGTGTCAGCCCGCCTGGCCTCTCAAGAGCTTGGAAGCTATTTGTTTTTATCATCTGCACTTAGAGGCACTTGTTTACTGTCGACAGCAGTACAAGCAAGCATGTGAAAACTCAAGACAAGCAAAGGCAGCTGTTGTTTGGACATCTCGTCACTGTGAGGAACTGGTGCATTCCGTCTATTATCATTCCTGCTGCATTGCAAATTGTGACAGACTAATGATATATTATTATAAATACTTTCCCATCTGAAGTTATGAAAGCTCCCTGTCACGATAAAAGGTACGAAATGGGAAGAGAAAGAAATATGTCACCTCCAAGTGACAACAACAAGCAAAACCAGTTTGGAAGTTGCATGTTGTTGTCACTTCGAATTAAACCCGTGTAACAATAGCGCTATCAATGCCACGACGGCTTGTGTTTTGACAGGTTCGGAGCGTTTTTTATAAAATATACTGCAGGTGTTTATTTTTCGTGCGTGGAGCCTCCTGGTAATAACCACTGCAGTGCGCTGCGCATGGACACCGCTAAACAAGTTGCTGTATTGAAAGACATAGTGCTGTAATCTCCTGTGGGGTTACTGAGAGCTTTTAATTATTCATAGATTAATAGACTGTAAAAATGTGTGTGTCCCTAGATGGCTACTTTATGTCCTATAACTCTAACAAGCTATTTTTCTTCAGCTGTGCACAGAAAAACAGTCTCTTTAAGTGAGTGGGCATTTTCATCACTGGGATTTATGCACTCACTGTTTACTGGGCATTTACGTTTGGCATTAATATTTATGATGTACCATTTATTTCTGCAACAGACACAGGCTCCTCTAAGGAAGGAGATCTGAATGCATAGTTACGGCGAACAAACATAACTGGAGACTTTCAAATCCAGAGCTCTGACCACAGGACTTGAAGGGAAAGGCAGATGACTCTTCCTCATGTATCGCACCGATCTCCTTTGGTTCAGCGACGGCAACGGCTATAGAATTTTAATAATGCTGTCATGGAAACGTGTGTTATTTCATGTGTGGCCGGTGCATGAGACTTGGATAGTTGGCACCTTCTCTTGCTGGGATGCTTCATCAAACGATGCCATTATATCAAAATCAGGTTTCGCTGTGTTGTTTACCAAACTAATGTTCATTTCCATATCAAATATTCTACAGGGGCCGTGTGAGGCAAAACAGCCACATTACCATTCAAGAAGGATGATTTGAATATAGAAATGCCCTTCAGCTTGATGCAGATGTTATGGTTCTGACTACCTTGTCATCGTTACGAGTATCATTACAGCATGCCAGCGAAAGCAGAAATCTGTAATTCATACTAATCCGCTACATCACCACATGGCCATCCCGGTAAGTAAACAACAGGTGCTGATAATCAAATAACAGGTTATTGTGATGAAACAGGAACTAAGGAGCCGGGTGGGTGTAACAGCTCATTCACTGCATGGATACACTGATTGTGAATTCTGCTGATTCACCTGTACTGATCTGCTAAATGAAAGAAAAATAGAAGAAGAAGAAGAAGAAGAAGAAGAAGAAGAAGAAGAAGAAGAAGAAGAAGAAGAAGAAGAAGAAGAAAAAGAAGAAGGGTGGCTGCTGGGTAGCTCACCTGGTATAACACAAACCTTAAAAAATTGTTAAAATACTACTACTACTACTACTTCCACTACTACAAGTAATAATAATAATAATAAAGAGAAAACATTGTTTATCAGAATACTATAAATTGCACTATTTGAACTTTTATTTTTCAGTTTTTTTTATTATTTGTTATTCTGTTGTCTGAATAATAATGATAAGAAAAGGGTAGTCTTACATTATTGCATGTGTTTATAAAATTTTGGCTAAAAGTACTGAATCGAATCATTCACTCAAATTGCAGATTTAGACTTGAATTGATTTTAAAAAAAATCTTAAACCCAACTGCCAACTAGACGATTGTTTATCTAACTGAATCTCGGTTAAGCGAAGCATTCAAACCCTAAGGCTGTGTGTCTGACTATTATGTATTACAGCACTGTTTTGGGCAACATTAAAAAATAACAGAAGTGAAATCCATTCCGCGGTAGATAGTTGTAGTTCGTGTTGTATGTCTTGTTGGTACAACTGTATCCATCAATAGCCAGTACCTTTGTGTGTGTAAGACTCATTGTAACATTACATTAACTTGCTATATCCTTTTTTTTTTTTTCTGTGTGTAGTGACGGAGAAAACATTTCCCGAAACAGTAAGGGATTTTTTCATGGTTATCAGAGGAAGAGTTTTCTATTCCCCTGGCTTGGCTTTGTGTACTGGAAAGTTGGATATGAATTTTTTGAGGGACTTAGACATCTCTCGGCCTTTATGATACCTGTAGGAGAAGCTTTGAGGGAAACAGCATGCATCTCTTTTTGGGGGGGAGGCCAAAATGAAATCCAATTATTTTCTGTGAGCGCTTTCCTCTGGCACCTCACTAAGCTGCTCAGAAAGTCATTCATGTTGCTCTTGAGTCGTTTCCGCTCCATATTTTTTCTGATATTCTCTTTTGCTCTTGCTCTTGCTCTCTCTCTCTCTCTCTCTCTCTCTCTCTCTCTCTCTCTCTCTCTCTTTCTCTCTCACACACACACACACACATGCTTGGTAACACAAATGCACACATACTGGGAATGTGTCCAACAGGTCTGTTTGGCCAACAGACTTGGGAAAACTTGGCTTGAAATTTGTCTTTTTTTACAACACTGCAGTGATTTCATTTTGAGGCAGTGGTCCTAGCAGTGATCAAATTGCTGCTCCAGGAGCATCAACAGACGATACGAGGCTTTGACACCTGGCGGTATCATGTGTCTCAAATGCTTCATCACTTGTGATCAGGTATGTGATTGATCTCAGGTTTGTCAAAATCTTTCCTTTCTTTTCTTGTTTTGACTCTTCTGTACCTTTCCCCAAATACGTCCAATCCCTTCTTTCTCTGCACATCTATATCCATACTGTCACTATCTTTCAAATATTGCTCTCCCTTCCTCTTGCCCATTAATAAAGCAGTTGTGCCCAGTCTTTCATGGACACCGCTGTGTCACTGCAAAAATAAACTTTCAATTAAAATTTCACACCAACAGATCACTCTGTCGATGCTCCTTCCCTCCCCAAAGCACCTTGGTGGTCTTCAGATGTTGTCAAGGCTGTATCGGCATCACACTACAAATATTATGTGCCCCAAGACATCCCTGACTACCTCCGAAGCTGTTTGAATGATCAAATCTGAATAGTACCCTGCTCATATATTTATGTAGCTCTGCCTACTTGTGATCAAATTATCCAAGACAGATGCCAAAACCAAGTGTGATCATGGTCTGCATTAGGGCAGGGGGTTGAAAATAATCACCTAATTTCTCTCAGTTTACAGTTAAAGACCTAGGGCTTATTTCATCTTCCACTAAACCAGTTTTTGTAACTCAGTAATCCCCTACCTTGCAAGTATGTTCTACTAATTATATGTGCTCTAGAGGTAGGCAAACAGAAAATTAGATTCTGTCTCACTCACTCACAGTTCATAACTCAGTGGTCTTAACGTCTCCTCCACTTCTGCTTTTCCCTTCTTTTCTTCTTTTACTGTCCCTGCTTTATACCCTATTTTGCATTGTCTGTTCCACTCCCTGCCCACTCCCTTTCAAATTTTCTTTTTTTATGCTTTTGTTGTCATTGGCCTCCACCTGTCTTCCACCTTTTTCTTTGATTCTTTTTCTTTATATTTTGTCCCATTTTCACCTCTTCTGATTGTCAAGCCCAGTTCCAAGTCTTGTAGCGGTAAAACCCTTGGCTTAATGACCAAACTGGGGACATCAAGAGACAATGTAGATAAGCCAGACTTAAATGTAGAAGGCATAAATTTTTGTGTGAGGAGTTTCCTTATTATATTATGAACAAAATAGATTAGAACAGGTGCCAGATTTCTCCTGAATTCAGAGACCTTCCTGTCCACTTTGATTCCCCTGCCATGCTGACCTACTTTAAACAAATCCCGCTGTCTACTTAAGACGACAGTGTTGCCCATATGAATTCCTCCACCTGTCCATTGGATTCCATCCCATCTAGCTTTCTTGAAAAAAAGTACTGCTGTTTGAAATATCCAACCTTCAGTAAATACCTCTCTCTACTGTGGCTTTTTTCCTTTCAGCCCTTAAACATGCAGTAGTCCAATCTTTCCTCAAAAAACATAATCCGGATCCACTTGTTTTTAACAGTTTCAGACCAATTTCTAAACTATACATTTTTATCAATATTTTGAGAATATGGTTTTGTAGGGCTGTGTGACATGACAGCATATGTTGATGATATGCTATGATAGAGAAATGATTTCTTTTCCTTTATTGTTTCTATTGCTGTTGCAAAAGCCACTTCAGTGCAGTATTTTTCATCAGAGTTGAAACCCCTATTTGTCTTGAATGCACCTTTACTACAGGTGGGCGTAACAAACAAACATGGAGGAGCAACACAACACAACACTGACACAGAAGAGAACCCAGCCCTGCAAGCCAAGATGAGGAGCTTGTATGTAAAAACTGGGGTACTTCTATCTTTAGGCGCCCACACGTGATAAGCGGTCTGAGCTGTTCCCCCTGCAAGGTGCAGAGTCTGAGAGACTGAGAGACTGAGAGGCTGCAGAGACTGTAAGTTCCCTTACCTGGTAGCACCGTCTGACTGCCTCCATGCAATGTTTTTTTTTTTTTTTTTTTTTTTTTTTTGCACAAGATTGTGATATTTTGTAAATTAACGACATTTAATGCAAGATATTCAGTTTGGTCTGTTGGTATCTTGAAAAATGCTTGAATCTGACTTGATGAGCTTCGAAAAGTTGCCAGAAAATAGGGTAAAAGTTGACATATATTGAACTTGTAACACAAAAGTGGAAAAACACTACCTCCACTGATCATGTGTAGCTTTTTTGACATTGTCTGGATATAAGAAATCGGACATGACCAGAGAACAACACTTTGCAACGTGCGCTGACTCCAGCATAACAAACCTCTTCTCTCTTCCACTTACTGAAGAACCATGAGAGGCAGAACAGGAGGAGCCAAAAGCAAAAAAGGCAAGCTATATGTGAGACAACAAACCTCAGTTCACTTCAATGTTACTTCCAAATAAAGTGAGAAAAGAGAAAGTGCCCTTCATTAGTATTTAGTTCAAAGAATTATCAAAAAGTAGTCATGTGGTTATTTTGTATAGACATTTTTTTCATCAAATTCACAGAAAACATGCTGTATTATATATATATGGTTCTCAAGATATGAAATTATCCACAATGTAGTAGAAGATTGTGTCCATATTGCACAGCTCTATAGTTTGGTCCCAGTTGATGTCTTTTGCGAATAACAACATGCTTCAAAGCGTCTCTCAGATTTTAGGTCTAAGTGCTGGAGTTCTCAGAACTTCCTGCACCTCAGTCATAGTAAATTGGAAATAGTTAAATTTGGCTCTGAACAACATTAACCACAACATCATCCACAATAATACTCAGGGCATGTTTGCCTATGTCGGGCCCGTTTGCTGAAATTTGATTTTTTTTTTTTGACATGTTCATTTTTTGACTCAGATCTCTTTTCAGTAGCTGGCTGAGGTTGTTCAGTCCTGCCTCCTCTCACTGAAGAACAAGAACTCAGCAGCTTTCTCTCTTATGCTGACCTTCAGAAGGTTTTCCACACTTTCATCTCCTCACATCTAGATTATTGCAACCCCCTGTAATCTGGATTTAGTCAGAGAGCCAGTTTTCGCCCTCAGCCGGTCCAAATGCAGCTGCAAGGCTTTTTACTAATTCAAAGAGACGAGATCATATCATCTCTACCCTCGCCCCGTGCCTCTCTCCCCTGGTTGCCTGTCAGTTATAGAATTGATTTTAAGATTTCACTGCTAACGTTCAAGGCTGTACATGGCCTGCCGCCAAGATATATTTCTGACATGCCGGTCCCCTGCGAGCCAGAGCCCAGCCTGAGCTCCTCGGGCAAGGCTCTTCTGACTGTTCCCAAGACCTGGCTCATAACCAAGGGGGACCAGGCCTTTCCTGTCAAGGATCCCTCAGCAACAAAACTCCTTCTCCAAGAAACTTATTAACGTAAAAGCATCCTCCTAAAGTGCCTTTTCCTCTCATCTTTTAGTTCCCTGGCTGTTACGTTTTATTACTTTAATCTCATTTACTCATACATTATGTTTGCATTACATTACATCATTTAGCAGACGCTTTTGTCCAAAACGACCTGCATTAAGAGCAGTTTGTCCGCAGTCGTCACACCAGCTGTTTATCACAATCTTCACAGCCCCAGACTTTTACTTCTGTCTCACTCCCTTGTCTAAGCGCTGTAGTGTTATAGATTTTATTTAGCTGTCTCTGTCAACAACTTAATAATGTAATAGTGTTTTGAAAGGTGATTTTTCTTGAGAATTCCTCCTCTCTTGTTTCCTCCTGTTGTATTTCATCTATTCTTCTCTGTGCTCATGATTTTGCTCTCAGTCCTGCTCTTCCTTTATTCTGCCCCCTTTATTCTTCCGTCTAATCCCCATTTTTCGGTCCCCTTCTCCTCTTATCCCTCTCTTGCCTTTGCTTCTGCTGTCTCTCAGTTTTGGAGATGAAGTTTGCCAGCAAATACAATAAATGCAGCATTAGGAGCCTTTTCCCGGACACTTTGGTGATTAAATAAACAGATGTAATGCACAATAAACAGCTGATGAATGTAAATAACAGTTTGAAACATCTATTTATGCCCTGACTGACTCAGCTGTGACTGTAAGGTGCGTCTGCTTCTCTCCCACTCACTGACATCTGCTGTCTACTACTGAGCCTAAGGGACAGCTGTAGAGCAAGAACTGATTCCACATAATCTACTTTATTTAAAGTTGCTGTAGGTAGGCCTCAAAAAGTGTTGGAAAATGAAGAAGTAACTAACTAACTAACTAACTAACTAACTAACCAACCAACTAAATAAAAATACACCCTACATGCCTCCCCCCATTCCCTGGCTCCATCTGACCCATCTCCACTGCCCCTCCCTCCTACAAAAGGGCGCAGTAACTTGCAGTGCCAGACCGCTGTGTGGCTTCTCATCCACATCATACCTGCATGCAAGTCAGGCATTAAGTGACACCTAATAATTCACGACGCGTGAGTGCGGTGACATTACCAAAGCAGCTAACGTAGAAGTGAGGAGATAGCGGCGTACATGTGGATGATTGGCAACCTGGGGCTACACCCTCTGGCTTCAGAGTTTGCCTCATTTGTCTGATACTTGACACTCAAAATTTGTCAGCAAAAAGTGGGGCCACGGCATTAATATTGATGAAATTTTGACATACTAACATGCTTAAAAAATTCCCTCCAAATGGAGTGAATACTTTTTGGAGTTTTTTTTTCCTTTTAGCCCAAGTTTTGGACAGACACATGCCTGCTGTCAGTGGCCACAACACACCTGCTACCCTGGGTGTCGGTTTGATTGAGGTTTAATGTTGATACAAGCTGTCGACTGAGTGTTGGCAGGGTTGCTTAGAGATTGAACCTAAAACTGGCACGGGTAAAAAAAAACAGCTTTCAAAAATGTAACAGTTTGGCCTATCATTAATTTGTAAATGCAAATAATTCATCAAGGTCTTTAATAACCCTAATTGTATCCATAATGTTCTTTATAGACATACCAACTGCTATTTCATGTGTCAGTTATTGTTGTTTTTTTTTTAATATGCAGGTCATTTCGCATCAAAACTGGGCAAAAATTGGTCTCTGGTGCTTTGACTCATCTGAAAAGAACATTTTCTGATTCCACCACCTCCTCACATCGACCTGAGCTCTGCATCTGCTCACAGGTGAATTTCAACGTGTGGTGGTCAGAGGTTTCAAGCTGTACACCTGGCCTCCTTCTGAAGTGGAGCGGCTGAGAAAACTCTGCAAGGAATGCAATGTTTTATGGTCTTACATCACGTTCAGCGTCCTTTTTTCACACAAGCCACCATGTGCTGCTGAAAGAATTGTGGATGAATTGTGTATTGTGTGTATTAGGATTGTGTATGTATAGGAGGTGTCAGAAAAAAAAAAAAAAAGGCACTGGACATTATGGAAATTTCCTATCATGGTTATGTTAGCCAAAATAATAATTGTGAATCAAGATATTATTCTGATAATCATTAAAATGAAACTAAAACATATAATATAAACACATTAACCTGATATCCAAACATTCGCATGGTTCGGTTAGTTATGTGTTGGGAATTAAATTAATAACTTGTTTTGTTTTGTATGTTAAGGAGCTAGACAACTTTCCAAGTCACTCATGAGAATATTCACGATTATACTAATTTACGATTATCCCCATTAATGGATCTTTACCATGATCAACTTTTCGTGAGTGTTTTTAGGGATAAAATCATATCATCCCATTCCTAATCGACAGGTTTCGTTGCAATTACATAAATAAAATGTATGCCAAAATATTTTCATGATCTCCTTCATTTTAACAATATTTATACACTTTGGCAAGACAATACACAGTAGTATGTTCATTTATGTGCCTAAGTTTAAATGTTTTAAATGCACCCAGGTTTTGGCAGACCGATGAGAAACTGCATTTTCTCTACAATAATTTGCAAAAAAAGATCTAAAATTAGAAACATTTATATCCTTTATAGGTCATCATAAAGAAAGTGGTGATAAAGGCATGCAGGTGTTTGTCTTGAGTGGCCACTGTGTCTGAATGTCTTTCTGTTTTGTTGTGAAATTTTGTATATCATTTCGTGTATGCATTTTAAATCGTTGTGATTTCGCACGGCTGTTACCTTGGCCAGGTCTCTCTTGTAAAAATAGATTTTTGATTTCAGTGGGACATCCTGGTAAATAAAGGTAAAATAAAATAAAACAAAAATATGAAAATCACCTTTTTTGCCCTTTTTATCCACATATCCTAATATGACACAATGCTTGCCATTTTAATGTTATCAGAAAGTAAATGTTCTCTTTAAATAAAAAATAATAAAAAAACAAAAAAACAAAAACAAAAAAAAACCAAATATGTATTATGGCTGAAAATGAAGTTCTCTCTTAGAGGACACAATCAGATGAGCAGTGTTTTGCATTGATCACAGAAAGCTGAGGTGAAGAGCGCTCATGATTTCTGTATTATACTGTTCAGGGCCTCTTCAGCCTCTTCAGTCGAACTCTTGAGATTGGTGTCAAATTCAGTGTAATGCAGAATAAGAGCGTAGTGTGCCCTCTTCATTTTCACAAAGACAAACTCGGCTTACGTGTCATTATTTGGTAATGCAACCGCAATCATGCCATTAAATGGAATAAATACAGGGGAAATACAGGAAATACAGAAATGGAAATAATACTGATCAAGTTTCATGTTTCATAATAGAGCCACCATCTATGACAGTTTAGCTTACATTTATCAAAAAGAACTAAAGCAAGCTAACGTTACCACAAAATGCAATATGGCTGTTTGTTTAGTCAGCCTCAGCAAGTGTTAAATCAGGAATCAAGCCGGCATGACAGCAGTAAGTAATTATTCCTGCAAAATGCCAAGTAGTCACGATCAAACAGATAGTAAAAGAGATAGTAGTTAAGGTAAGACAGTGTAAGCTCATAGTGCTGTTTTGTAATTTCTGACAGCTTGCAATGCTTAATGTAGCTTACTAAATGATATTTGGAAGGATGAAGGTAAAACAGTATGACACCAATACAGTGAGCCTGAGGGGCATAGTATCGTACACTTTCTCTGCTGTGGGGAAAATGACAACAAATCAGCTTCTCTGCTCCAGGGTTAGTGTGTACAACTCCCCATTGTTCACTAAAAAGAAACACATCCATAGGTCAGTGTATAGATTGGTCAGTGGGTCTAGTGTAGCCAAATGGCAGCAGCTTAGCTTGTTCCCAGAATAGCCAGCAAGAAGACTATAGAGGTGAATAATGTAGAGGAGGCGACAGTATCTCACTACTTTCACCTTTCTCTCTCAATCTCACATAACATAATAATGCGCCTTCCTGTTCTGCATGCCTTTGTTTCTCTTTTAGCTCCCATCTCTGACTCTCTCTCTCTGTTTCTTACACTGCCCATATGAAACAGGAAAAAATGTGCAAGCATGCATGTATTTGTTTTCTGTATCTGAACAGGTATGTGTGTTCACTGTGCATTTGTGCATGTGTGTGTGTGTGTGTGTGTGTGTGTATGCTGTTGTGTGCCTGTGTACAAGCGGCTCTGCTGAGAAGTTGTCGACTCAACAGAAACGACACTTCAAAAGCATCTTCCAGCAAAGTCAACAACTGTGAAAGCCAGTGTTGTGTGAGAAAACTCTTCCTCTGCTGCTGTCAACATTGTGGACTTCAAGGGAGACACAGCGGGAGCACAGAGAGGATGCACTTTAATTGGAAACACTCTGAGATTTGCTATTTGCATAAAATGTGACACACATACACGTTCATACACATACACTCAAGGATTAAACATGCAAGCACGTTAGTATGCATGCATGTACACACACACACACACACACACACACACACACACACACACACACACACACACAGTTAAACATACAGTTTAACCGTTCCTGGAACAGATCAAAATATGACCTCCACTCTCACATTGCAATGCTGTTTTGCCATCAGAAACCTGTACAAAATTCTCTAATGTCTCTATTTTTGAGCATTTTCTGTACTGTCAGAGAATTTGGGTATACGCAGTCAGGAATATTGTGGAGCCATCAGAAGCATTTTTTTCCAGTTGCATCAACTCAAAAGGGAGTCAGAAACATTTTTTACTTGAAAGCTAACAGGATCAATAGCACCGTAAGAGATGTGCAGTTTGAGAATTGGGAAATTATGGCAGCAGTTCTTAGTGTAGAATAAATAGCTGTGGTTTAATTAAGTTGGAGCATGGTGGGATGTGGAAAAGGACAGTGGAATTCAGAGTACATTTTGAGGGGGAAGAGGGGAGACAACCAATTCCTGAGAAAGTGGAGGATTAAATTTGTGGGCCTCAAAGAAAAAATGACATACTTCTGGATATAACACACTGAACCACAAGCAGGCAGATAAAACACTGAAGAGTGGGCTGTGCTGTCTAACAGACAATTTCACTGCCAGCTCAGCAGAGCTAAAAGCATATAGTGTGAGAGATTTGGATATTGTCTTTCTGTTGAAGTAAAGACTGAGCAAGAGCAGAGTCTGATCCAGTTTCAATAATAGAACTCCCCCCTTATTCAGCGAGTGCTTTTCAAAGCACAGTTACACAGTGTCTTACAAAAGAGCATACACATGCATACATAATAGAATATTAATGCATTAAGCAATGTAAGCAAAGAAAGAAATGTCAAAGATAAACAAGAAGGGAGGACAAGGAAGAAGAGAGAGAGAGGGCAGTGGTGGTCAAGCGAGTTAAAGTTTGAATTAAGAGAGCGAGTGGCGGTAGTGAGAACAAAGCGATGAAAGAGAAAAAAATGAAAAAGAAAAGGTTATTTTGTGAATGTTTCATGGTGGTTACATTGTAGAGCACAAATAAACATGCCCACACCTCTTCACAACCCTACGGGATTCATCGTGGAGCCTGTTTTCTCTGTGTGAGGCATACGGCTCTCAACAAAAATAAACAGGGAAACTGATCCGCTCATAGTTATGTGATGTTGCTGGTATGCTGTCAGTATGACTGACACCTTTCACTAATATCTGTATCTGTAGAATATGTCACAGATATTTTCTTCATATTAAATCTATTTTTTTTTTCACAATTTTTTTCAGTAATTTCATGGAGGCTATGTGAGTTTTTGGCGATGCTGAACTTGCCAGTCTTGGTCCTGTGTTGCTATGACTTTCCATTACAAAATTTCATTGGCGATTATCAAAGGCAAATTCAGTGATAAAAGATATGGCTGTCAGTACCAGTATGGCAGCAGCACTGCTCTCTGTATGGACACACACACATGCAAGCCGCTGCACACAAGAGGGGGTAACCAGTCTGGCGTAAGACAGGACATACGATTATGTTCTGCCACCTCATCGATGCAGAATCGTCCACATCTGCATCGCCATGCATCTTAGGATCAAGGATACCTCTACCATACCTCATGGTAGGGGTACCTGATAGGATACCATACCTCTACCTCAGTGTAATCTGCATTGGTGTAGAATTCAGTATGGATGGTAGGGACATGTCCCTGCCAATGTCAAGGGACTAAAGAGTTGTCCCCTCCAATATTTTTTAACAGTATCATTTTAACTCCACATCAGGTTTGTGTGTTTTGTTCAAAGAGAGAGAGCTGTGCACGGGCTATTGCTTATCTGACAAACACTTAAAAAACGTCCCTACCAATGTTAAAACCAAAGCTGTGCCCTTGCTACTCTGTATGTGTGTATCATATCATTATCTGTGTTCCTGTTAAATGTTTGGAGCTATTTGCCCTCCTTCTATAGAGCAATTAAACCTGAAAGCTGAGGCAGCTTTCAGGGTATGGCCATTTAAAGGGGCAGACAACTTTCTCAGATGTGTGATCAGTATAGTGTGACACAGAGGGTCACTGGGTAATGGTCACATTAAAGATGAAGGGTCGAAATTACAATCTTGCTATCATACAGTATATCGCTTCACTGAACCCTTTTATTTATGATTTTTCCAGTACATTAGATCATATTAGTCCATCCCCTTAAAGTGTGATACACATTACAAAGTTCAGCTGGCCTGTTTCCTCTGATTTAAAATATATTATCTTATTTTTAGCAACCAAGTCAACTCAACCAAAGTCAACCAAGTGACATCTTTACCTCTTCTGTTAGAGAATTAAACTATACCAGTGATCACTAAGCCGCAAATACCAGTAACCTGTGGTGAAGATATACAAGCTTGATGCAGAATATTGCAAATTTAGAAAATTGGTCCTCATTGAGCAGAAGGGGAATGGTTTTATTTTATTTTAATTCTATTTAACCTGTATTTAACTTGTCCCATTGAGATTAAGAATCTTTTTCAAAGCGGCCTGGCCGAGACAGGCAGCAGCATGAACAAAAACACATAGTTTTTATTCATGTTTTTCTTTTTCATTTTGCTAAACACAGGAGACGAAAAAAAAAAAATAAACAGCATAGGGAACTCACATTTCAAAGTAAGCAAAGAGCCGTGTTCCTTCTGCTCATCTCAGCCAGAATCATTGGAGAATCTTTTTCCTCTCCTCATGTCCATTCTCCAGTTCTGGAAGCAGATTCATGGTTATTATCAAAATTAATTGCTTTCCCAGTGTTTGAATTCCTCCATGAAATTTTTATGGTTGACCTTCTACAAACATTTCCAATCTTATCAATGTGATTGTCATTGTGGGTAAATACCATGTAGTATTTGTGCAAGCTACTAAACCCTCAAGTACTTAATTGATTATAGCATTTCTAAATGACTGATGATGAAAAGCAAAACAAAACAAACATAAAAATTTAAACATATACCCAGTATTAGTAGTCCCTTTAAGGTTTTTTCTTTCTTTTTTCCCCCTCTTTTTTCTTTGTCACTTCTTCATGAATGTGTAATATGTATCTGTTTTTTGCAATGTGAATATGCTGTATTGTCAGTACAAAAGTAAAACTTGTCGGAATAAATAATAAATCTAAATAAATGTTAAATGCCTCAGGGAAGTCAACTATGGCTGCAATAAGATGCCTACTACACAAATCTGCATGCCAGACTTCTACAAAGAGAAACGTGCTATGAGTTGGTGCGTGCACTTTGTGCACATGAGGGAGGTGAATTCACAAATGTGTGTGTTACTTGCCGGTCTGCTGAGGAGAGAGCTCGCCAATCCTTGTCCTTTGCTATTCTCTCACTGAATATGAATTGCATCCTCGCAGCAGGATGCTGTTGCATACTGTGTGGAAAGCCCAATCTGAACTCCTCCAAACTCTTTGAATCGTGAGACGTCTCCTCTTTTCCACTGACTGCAGCTGCTCTGTAACCCTCAACCCAGACCCCAAGCTAATTCTTCTAACCAAAACCCATACCCAAACCCAAGAATCCTGAACTTGCCCCTTGAAGAAGTGAGGATAAGGAGGATAGATAAAAATAAAAATGCAGACACACGCACACACACACACACACACACACACACACACACACACACATGCACAGATACAAAGCCACACACAAAGATACACATGCTCACAGATAATCATCAGTGCTGTCAGGCTGCACTGATAATTTATTTGAAGTCTGGACAAAAAACAGACAAAAAAAAAAAGATATCTGCTCAGATAATTCAAAACAACCCTGCTGTGGTAAACACCTTGACTGTATTATGATGTTCACTTAATTAAAAGTTTTATTGTCACTTTCAGACTCTGGAGAAGTGATAACATGGAGGAAAGTGTGGGGGGCACAATTAGTGATTTTGCTTTTGTGTTGAACATAGACCGTGTTGCCTGCTTTCAAAAACGAATGAAAACTAAAAGAGTGCACTCAAAGTGTAGATCTCCATCCAAGCGTATATCAGACTCAGCAACCAACTGTATTGTCTAATGCTTTTAAAATTACAAATTACATTACTATATGATTCAAATATAATACAGTACAGTAGCCTATAGGAAATATAGCATTAAACTCCCAAAGCCTCTCGGGTTTAGTCTTTCTTTTGTTCTGTGTTTCACTTTATTGCACTCATTACATCTCTCTCTCTCTCTCTCACACACACACACACACACACACACACACACACACACACACACACACACAGACCTGGATCAGCAATGGCTGTAGCATGCAGAGAGAGAGAGGGAGAGAGCAGCGGTGGTTGAGCAAGCTAGACAATGAATGAAAAGAAGGAGTGGAAGTAGCAAGAACAAATATTTTTTTTTTGAATCACCACAAGAGGTTCACCAGCCATAATACAGCCATAACTGAACCCCCCAAAAATGAGGCTGCTCGGCCCAGTAGTATGTGAAATTAGCTATGGACAGAGCTACAGACACGCACACACACGCACACACACGCACACACACGCACACACACTAGAATAAATAAATGGTAGAAAGAGCTGAAAACAGCAGCAGTCTGAGTACTCAGAGAAGAAGGCGACAGTTTTTTTTAATGAAATAAACTGACAAAAGAAACAAAATTTCCCCTCTAACCTACCACAACTTCTAAAAGCCTTCTGATCTTTCTTTCTTTCTCCTTAATCAAAGCACAGAAATGGCTTTTTAATTAGGTGATGTGAATCGAGTTACTTTTTTTTGATTACCTATCTTTTGACTGAACTGCTCCTCTAGCTGTGATCGAAACAAGAGTAGCCAAATGCCAGATTAGGTGTATTCCACCACACCTCTGCCCAGTTGCCCTAAGTAGGCCCAAGCATATTTTATCAAGGCTTACAACAATTCAGTGTTAATGGCAAAATAATATTTGTGTGTTGTCTTGGGTGAAAAAAGCACAGAGACAGAGTAAATACATTTTTATGTTTCGCATCGCTTGTCCTGAAATTGCATTCACTTTATTCATTTCACATGCAAATTTGATTAGTGTCATACCATTCAAATTTCTGTCTTCCAGAAATGTTAATTTGTTCCCTCTAATATATATTCCATAATTTTCTTGGCACAGCACCCAACACCTAAACCTTCTGGCATTAAATAACACAATTTTCTCCATTCAAGAATATATTCTGTATTGGTGGTTCTACCTGTGAATTAAGCATTGTTTCAAGTGATAAATCTAAATGATATCTCAACAGACATTCAGTAGATACTGGCTTTTTAGAAATGGGCTTCAGCAGAACATGTGACACCATAATAACTGTGTTTCTTTTGTCAGCCGCATCAGTCTAACCAGTAACTGCTTCTATATTGACTCCTTCCCTTGTCCTCATTTCCAGCTTGCTCGCATCTTCGCCCCGTGTAGCATGTACAAATGTTCAACAACAGGACTGTTACTTTGCCATACAAAGCCCATTAACACCCAATGTCTGTACCGTCCTGCATTAGTGTAATCAGCTAATTAAAAATACAGCAACATCAAGGCATCGTGGTTAATTTGTTTCCCCCCCTTTGGTTTGCCCTAACAAACAGTCAATGGTAGATCTGTCTCCTGGTGCTGGCACACTGCTTAAAAGAAGTGAAATAAATTGTGGAGAGACGTATAGACACTCGAGATTGCTTCACTTGGCCAGCTCAGTGAATCTTTAATTAGAGGAAAGAAATAATGTTTTCCTGTTTTAATTAAGTAACGGAAGAATGTTTCCCCTTTCATTAACGAAGGCCGGATGTTTTCCCCTGGCAAACTCGTGACAGGCGTCCAAACCATGTTTGCGTTTATGAAATTTCTTCTGAAAACTTTATCATCGTCTGCAGTGAATTTGACAATGACAGTGACAAATTGGCTCATCCTGCTGTCAGTCCTTTCAGTTAATCTCTTCTCCAATCGATCAATTCATCTATCCACTGAGGGAGGGGCTCTTAGGTGCTGCTACGTGTCCTGCTTGTTCTTTGTAAAAAGCTGTTTTGTAACTCCTCAATACATTTCCTCATCTTCAAATAAAACATCACCTCAGCTGCATTTGCTTTAGAGGGAAATGTGAAAATTAAATGTATACAAAGGGAGTGAAATATCAGTTTGAGAGCCATAGACAGTGAAAACAAGTAGTTGAGAGTCTGCAGCAAACAGTTTTTTTTTTTTTTTAAATTTTATATTTTATCTTTTTTTTTTTTTTTTTTTTTTAATTTATCACAAAAATCAACCACAATACAGACTCAATGTACTGCTCACTAGGCTTGGTAGATATTAAAAAAAATATCACAATAGTGTCTTGTCGTAATATTGCAATCTTCACTATTATCATGATGTCTATGTGTGAACCACCCAACACACCATAAACCTAGCAATAAAAAAATTCTCCTAAATTTGAAATGCTTTATGTACTGGAATTTGACACCTATCGAACTACAATTAAAACACTAAGTCTGAACAGAAATCAAAATTAAACAAAATGCAAAGACTGCACACATAATAGTTATCCATTTGCTGGACATTTAGCCTAACAACTGTATTTGCTGATACAAACATTAAATTAAAACTCCCAACATCTTTCAGAGTGATGAAAAATAACTAGGCACAATACTAAAGAGCTGTCTTGCATAGACACTCTGCTTTGATCTGGCTGTGGTCAGGCAGTGGGTTCAATATTGTAAAAAAAAAAAAAAAAAAAAAAAAATGCAGTTGGCAGCAAATATTGTGTGATTCAGCATTGCTGGATTTCGGCCCAAGCCATACTTCTAAGTGTATATCCATTTGTTTACCCCGATGGCGCATCGCATGTGAACAAATCACTCTTTTTTTTATGGCTGTCTTTTTTCAACATTGTTAACCTTTTTTTTTTTTTTTTTTTTACCAAGCAGTCCTCATTTGGCTCATTTTCCCTGTTAACATTATGCAAACAAGCGACAATGGCAACGTGAACCCTGCAGCTTCTACAGTTACATTAATGCACAAGCACAACTCTTCGAGCAGGTTATGAAATATTCCAGCGAAGAAAGAAAAAGCCAATAAAACAAGCCAATAAAACACTCATCTTGTTTTCATGCCTGTCACTATCACTAATTCATCTATGCATTCATCCATTCTGTTGAGTTTTAGACAAGGAAAACTCTCCTGACTGACTTTATTAGGTCATGTGTGGAGATTCGCCTTTTTATTTCGAGGGTCTGTGCAAGCCCAACGTAATTGGATTATTAGCATGCTCAAGTAGCAATGTTAAACCATGGGAAAGCCTTATTGATCACAGCATGTTGAGCTTTAGTGCAAGTCAGCACCCCCGATCTTCTGGAAGAACACACACACACACACACACACACACACACACACACACACACACACACACACACACACACAGGATGCAAGCTAGGAGAGATCAATGCAGAATACTTTTTTTTTTTTTTTTTTTTGTGATGCCCTTGCCACTATTTTACGATAAAGGTCTCTCTATGGATCTGAAATGGTTTGCATTCATTACAGGCTTAGTGCTGTTGCTGTGTTTTCCAGGAACAATAGCTCTGTCTGGAATCCCATTGTGGTCCTGTAATGGAAATGGCTTCTTTTACTATAGCCTGATGTTGTCATTCATTGACTCTAAAAGGCTGTATGGAGACTGTTTATGCAATAGCCTTTTTTTTTTTTCATACCAAGACAAACCAGGACTAACAAGTGCTAAAGGTAACCACATCCACTGGTAGCATGGTATTTAACGCCCTATTTAGAACCAACAAAAAATAGTTAAGCAAACACAACTCCTTTTGTTACAAAATACAAACCGCAGCAGTTTTACTCTGGGAGAAATTCAGCGGTATACATAAAGAATAGGACCTGTTTAGCCTTGTTTGTGTAGTATGAACTGCAACATTTAGAGCAGCTAAGGTCACAGCAGAAACAGGCTGATGTTATTTACATGTGACTGAAATGATTTTCTGCCACTGCAATCTCATGAAACGGTCCACTCGAATAACAATGACGCAAAAAAAATAGCTGTACAATATGGATAATGTTATTGGCATTCTATTCATTCATTTATGAATGTTTCTGGTGGTGGGTAAATAAATCGAAAAGCCATTGCAAAAGGAGTGAATATTGAGTCATGCACAGCTTGTTCCATTATGTTTTGGATGGGAGTGGATGTTTAAAATAATAAGCATTTGCTATTTGAACATCATGGTCCCACAATGCAATCAGGACCTTAGAGGAAGCAGCGGTATATCACAGCATGTTAGTAAGTTATTTTACAGGTGCAGTTTTAAGTCAAGTGCCTAGTGAGCTAGTCTCAGGATGTGTGTGTATGTGTGTGTGTGTGTGTGTGTGTGTGTGCACATGTCTGAGAGAGACTATTGGTGTATATCAAATGTCATTTGTGTTCATAACAGCACCCATAGTAAAGAACGGTGGACAAAAACAGCAGCCACATTGTTGCATTTAACACACAGACTGAGGCACGCACACGTGCACACACACACACACACACACACACACACACACACAAACACACACACATCTGTGCACAAATGTTACAAGCACTGCAGATCTATACATTCTCAGGCTTCAAGGCTCTGAGGCTCCACTGAAAATATTATATTTACATCAGAGGGCTGACAAATGACTTGCAACAAAGGTATGCATATGCATGGGTATTTGTGTTCATGCACATGACTTTGTTATGTGTGTGTATGTGCCTGTTAACGTGTGTGCACCTTTATATTTGTGAGCCTGTTTGTGTTATTGCGTGCAAATGGAGTCATTATTACCCTGCGTGCACACACTGATCACAGTTTCTGTTGTCTTTCCTTCTATATTTCTCAGTTTTCATACAGGTCATGCCGTTATTATTAATGCAGACACACAGTTGCTTGAACAGTCTATTTCAGGGATGCCTGTCATTCTTGACATGGGAGAGCCAAAGGCCTAAACAGAACACTGGGGTGATGCTAGCCTCTGAGGTTTGTCACCATGATGATGCTAATGTAATGTGTCATAAACAGTAATAAAAAAAATAAAAGACTATTGCACAAATCAAATACCCTTTTCATCTTTAGGAGGGATGAAGAGACTTTGACCTCGTGTGGATGCTGTTCTTCTCATTCCGCTGCACCAGTACTGTGCATTTTTTTAATCGCAAATGTGAAACAAAACAAAACACTAGAATAACAAAACAAAAACAAATTGACACAATCTGTTGCCTGTCCTCCTGCTTCCGGCCATGTGTAATTGTATAAGCATGTTTATCTTATAGTGCTCAGATTTCTAGCTGAGCATTTTTTGTTTTTTTTTTATTAGCTCATCATAATGATCCCTGAGTGAGCTGAGTGATCTAACCCAAAGGCGTGTTCATCAGCGATGACAGTTAGCATCAGGTTGTTTTCATATACCTGGCTAATGGCACCCTATGGATCTCTATCTAGGCCAGCCTCTTGCCATTCTGCCCACACATATTATTCTTTCACACGCATTCTGACTCTTATTGTACCTATCCTGTTTGTTGGAAAGCCTGAGGTATTTTTGGTTTGTCTCCTGTGGTATGAATAAGCTCTGACTTCATGTGTCTTTTTGATGATTGTAAGCAGAAGTTGAGGTGTGTTTTGTGTGTGTGTGTGTGTGTGTGTGTGTGTGTGTGTGTGTGTGTGAGAGAGAGAGTGAGTTAGAGAGAGAGAGAGTGAGAGTGACGTCCTGAGAATAAACATCGCCATTTCTCTTAGGCCCTTTCTTTCTAATAAGCAGACAAACAAATCTTGCACAACTGCAGTTCCCTGGAAATATTTTCCTTCATTGATTTAAAGTGGTGTTACAGCTTAAGGTCTTTTGTTTTCATCTCTCCCCATTATATTTTGGTTTTTATTTTTTTTTCAACAAACATTTCACCAAATACTTTTTCAACCAGTCAGTGAGTTGGCCAGTCAATCAATCAACCAACCAATTAATTAATCAGTCACCTTGAGTCTATAGTAGGTTGTTGTTTTGGTGGTGATTACAACGTGCCAGTGGACCTTTATTTTACAGCATTTGTGTTGCAATGAAAATGCTGACCATGTCCTTCGGCTCATGACCCAACGATGCCTTTCAGCATGAGTGTGAGCTAATTATTCAGAACCCTGCTACATGCACGGCCACTTGTGCTCCTGTTAGATTCATCTTTTCAAAACTTGTTAAAGCAAACACGTCTCACTCTCTGTTGTGTTATTCGAGGCGCTCTCAGACAAACCCAAGCCAGACAGCTCTGTGGTTGTCCAGAACGTCATCTACATCAAAACACACTGCACCAAAATGAGAGGTGCTCCTCGGTCAGACCCGGCTTGGGTCTCACAGAAGGCGCCACCAAGGTCAGACGAGGGCTAGAGGGACAGGCAAGGAAAGGGCACATCATCCCAGGGGACCGGGACAGGGATGGAGAAGGCCATGTGATAGAGGATGAGTGTAAAAATCAAAGGCAGCTACCAAGTTTAAGTTTACTTTTTTTTTTTTTTTTAAGCTATCATAACCTGTTTCATGTTGATAGATAACAAATATTTCAATAAAAGCTACAAGGAAATAAGTCAACAAGGGATGAAGTGAGGCCCTGCTCATGCAACATCTTGGTGCTTGACAACCCATTGACGATTATCAGGTCACTCATGCTGTCTGCACACACACACACACACACACACACGTATTTTATATTTGAGAAGCTCGCAGGTATGGATGAGTAAGAAGACTTGTTCCTGTATTTTTAGTGCTGTCCTGAAGCGTGTACTCATGTCATATTTGATCTGAGCAAAAATCCCAAATTGCAGCTATTGCTTGTTTTCCTGTATTTGCCCTTTTGAAGATTTAGGCTTTACGTGGGATGGCTTATCTGGTTTGTCAAACCTAGCAGCCTACATTTTTTTTTTTTTTTTAGCTTAAATTACAAATAATTAATTGTTTTGTTTGTTTCACCCTGACTTTTTTGGGGATACTATCGTTTGCCCAGAACCTTAAAACGAATTTTTGCCTCAGCCTTAGACCGAATAGATCCAGGGTTTTGCCAGTGTTGTTACTTGTCGTTATTTCGGAGTGCTCTTATTTTTCTTTTTCACACGTCCAATTCTGGTGAAGTATTCAGGGGCTGTTGTGCATTTGTATCACTGTGCATCAACTACCAGTTGTCAAGTCCTGTTGCCATCCATACAGACACAGCCAGGCTCATTTGCATCGTAACTGGAGTCAACTTGTTGCTGCCTATTTTGAGCAGGACTCCGCACTACGAGTTGTCGCTCTCGTTAAAAATCATACTGAGTGTGAACTTGACTGAGATTAGGAAGCACTGAGATTAGGAATGACAACTGTATTTAGTGCTTATGTGACCTGATTTGTGAGGTAAAACGAGAAGAAACCCCATGGTTTTGGTGCCAGTGTATGTATGCTTAAGCATGCGCATAGTGAGAATTTTTTGTGATATGATTGTAGTCTGCCTTTTCTTCAGGCTTGGTTAGTAAAACATGCTTCACTTTATATATCAAAGTCTCAGCTCTAGACTCTGGCATTGACCTTTTTTTTTTATTCTAGGACAAGTGAGGTTTAGGGAAGCATAAAAGGTACTGTTAATTATTCCTCTGAGCTATAAATCACATGTGAAATAGCTATATTACACAGGCTCAGAGTGGAGTTTCACTGGTTTCAGAAGGCATTGAATGTGTTGCGTACAATGGTGGTCAGAGGCTGTTTCTACCGCCGCTTTCTTTTGAGTGGAGCTTTTTGACCTTGGGTAAAAAATCTGGTTGAGTCTGGGAGAGTTGAAAAAGAAATGGTGTCGAGTGGACAGACATAAACACGTTAGATAAGCCATTGTGCACTGCAATAAGAACACAAGATAAAAATAATCATAACCAGCATAAAATAAAATTCTAATGGTGCTGCCACTTGCTTTGCAGTTTCAGTTCAATTTAATGTAACTGCTTTGGGCCTCTAGATTGTACATGAAGATTACAAAAACAAGAAGTGGATGCATATGCAAATGTCCTATCTGTTATATTCCAGGTTCCCCTTATACTCCCCCAAGATATAAAGCATTTATAATTGGTTGGCATCCACAGTCAGTTTGTGTCAGGCATTCCTCATGAGTTTATATGTAACCAGAGAAAATACTGTGATCTCAAAATACTATATAATATGTAATAATATACCCCTAATATCACCTTATTGATATTAACTGAAACAGCAATATAGATGACATCAAATTTAATATGCAGAAGATGTTTTTGCTTCACTGTTTTTTGTTTAATTCTGTCAACCTGCTGAAACACTGATAAACATGCACAAACTTGTCTGCTGTGTGTGTGTCTGTGTGTGTGTGTCTCTGTGTGTGTCTGTGTGTGTGTGTGCGTGTAAAAAGATGAGATAAAATAAGATGAGATAAACATTGTCCCTGTAGGCAAGTTCGTTAGTTGTGGCAGCAGTAAAAACAGCAACAAACAGCAGCTTAAGATAAAACGTGTCACACACACATTATCATGGGATGTAAACACATCAATCAGATGATTAGATTAAAACACATCAACGCGGGGTAAATGAAACATCATGCACTCAGTTGATTAGCTAAAAACACTACATACACATTGTCATAGGATTAAAAAAAAAAACAACAACAAACATAAATCAGTCCATTATGAATAATTAAAAAGGGGGAAAGGTGATACGGTGCAGGAAATGGTGATCCAGCTTGTTTTTATGTTTGTTTATATGCTTTATTGACAAGGTAAGAGTTCTCCTGTCTGTCCAACCTGCACCTTATGACTTTGTTCTCCGTTCAGTATGTGATCTGGGTCTGCTGTGAGTTGGCGTGCCTGTTAAAATCTGATATGTTGGAGGTTGTCGAGTTTCCAAACCTGACAGTGATCAGTGACAGTTCAGACATGTTATTATGTCTGTAGAGTATAGATTAAAATTAGAGCTTGGCAAAACAGTTGATACAACAGACTATTGCAATGTTATTTTTCCCAATATTTTACTGATTCTCTTGCACTTTCTATTGATATGTATCATTTATGCACTTTATGTTCATACTATCGCACAATACATTCTAGTGCACAGTGTTAAATAAGTGCGGTTCAGTTTTAATAAATTGTAATGGGAATTTTGAATTTAATTGTTTTGAATCATTGTACAATATGTTATATATGTTATTAGTCTACTCAGGTGTTATGCAGTGGACTGTATATTTTCTACATTTTCACTCAGTTCTGTGGGGTACTGCATCATGACCAATATATTTTGATAGGTATCATATGAGTTCCTTGTCAAAAATACCTGGTCCTTATTGATGCACACTGACTCAAATAGTAACAAAAAACCTTATCAATGAGCACTTCAGTCCTTGTGATGAATTTCATATGTAACAATATGAATATGAAAGCTGCACAAGGCAATGTACAAGTTGCAGCGGGACATAATTGCTTTTGAAATTTTTAAAAGTCTGAATCATAGTAATAGAAATGAGTAGAATTGGCATGAATTGATAATGTGGCAAGTGGCAGCAACTTTAGCTACTTCTGACAACACTTTGCAGTTGTCAAGTTACGCCAGTTCCTCATGTTGGCTATTCACCAAAAGTTAATTAAATGAATCACAAGAGTCACATCCAAAAGGCAACATGTCATGTGGCTATGTTGCATTCTGGTGTATAGAGGTGATTGTCGATGGAGAGACTGGTATCTTCTGCCTCTTCTACGTTGAATTCCTCCGTGTATGACAGTACAAAATGGCGAATCCAGAAAGAAGCACCTGCTCTCTGACTTTGACAACAATTTATATTAACCGATTAGATGGCTGGATGGATTTGTTGGATGTTTAAGTAGAACTAAAGGAGTGCCTCCGACAACTAAATGGGTCACTGGAGCCAGCAATGACCCCATATATATCATATTTTAAATAAAGCATTAATGTCCCCCACCAACCACCAACTGTCCATGGTTTATATGGTCTCTGTAATGTAATAAACCTAAAATAATCTAATCATTCATTGCAACTATGCAGTGGTACAATTTGCTTTACAAATTAGCTATATTGGATATTCTGCCATTTTGAATTTTTTACCCTAAGGCATTTTCATATTTTGACACATGAATCACAGACTTGGTACAAAGCCTAAGGCAAAATAGCACATACTGCATTATAAATACTATATTCCCTATATTCCATACATATATCTTAGTGGAAAACATGTTTACTGCAGCATTTTTTTAATCAAGTTAATTTTTAGCATTTATTTATTTAGGGAAAGTCAACTAAGCAGGCTCGCCCTTACACAGAAACACCCTATTTCACATTTCCCACTCATCCACACCTTGGAGCCGCCCAGTGCAGCCGTGATCCACCGAGCAGCTCCAGTGGAGCACTTTGGGGTTCATTGCCTTGCTTGTGAGCTCCTCCACAGCAGCAATTGATGATGTGTTATTAAATTTTTAATAGAGGAAACCATGACCAGTTTGAAAGCTAAATGCATTTTTGAATTGTGTTACTTTGTTAGAAGACCCTCGGGTAATCATTAACTTGAACTGCATTCTGCTGTACCGTATGTGTGGCTGTGCTATGTTTCTGTATTTCATTGTCATAATAGACAACATCGTTTTATATTGTTTCATGATTAGTTACTATTTTTAGTCTTTTTGCCTAGACAAATCCTGGGGCAAACTTACAGTACAGCCACATGCACTCAGTAAATAGGAATTGGTTGTGATTCTCTCAGCAGCCTAAGCAGCATGGAGAGAAGGCAGCCACTAGAGGCTGCACAAGCAGAGACACGGTACAGGAGAGAGATCAATAATGAGAGAGAGACAGAGACAGAGAGATCAATGGAGTCACAGAAAAAAAAGAAAAAAGAAAAAAAGAGAGACAGTGAGATAGAATGCAGTTAAGAGAGAGAGAGAGAAAGAGAGAGAGGGAGAAAGAGAGACATGCAACCTGACTGTGCAAGAGAAAGCGTGGAAGAGAGAGAGAGCAATCCTGTTCAGTAGAGAGAGAGAGTGAGAGAGAGAGAGAGTGAGAGAGAGAGGGAGAGAGAGTGGAGCGCATAACCACGTTGCCCGTCCTCTTATTTCCCGCTGCAGCTGCGAGAGGCAGAGTGGGCAGAGGAGAGGAGAGAGCACATCTGAGTCTTGTGGAAACAGCCGGACCCACGTACCACTTGGCTGAGAGATCGATGTACTTACGCCACACCACACAGGAAGAGTGAGCGGCCCGTAGGACATCTGTGCACTGCCAGAGAGAGAAAGAGAGAGCGTGTGAGAGAGAGAGAGAGAGGGGGAGAGAGAGAGAGAGAGGAAACAAGGGGAGGAAGATAACCCAAGGCCAATCTGAAAGCTTTCAGCTGATTACTCAGAGCAGGTGAGTTAACTTGTGCTTGTGTAAGATGGTGATCAGTAGCCAGCAGGGTGCATTCCTCTTTGGCAGGAGTGGTTAATTGTGTGCATGTGTTTATGTGTGTGTGTGTGTGTGTGTTTGCTTATGTGTTGAATCCAGTATATTCACTCGTGTGCATTTCTATATTCTTCCGAGTGTGTCTGAGCATGTGTTGGTGTGTGTGTTCTGTGTTTTCACATGTTAGTTTGTTCATCAGCTGCAAACCTAATTAGTTACCTGGCTACATAGTCATACAGCCAGGTAACTAATTAACTTGGAAACCTCTGTATCAATCAAGTCGTTATCATGCTGAGCAGAGGGGAGCGCAACAATAGCTGCTTAACGACCCCCAAGCTGGGGTTTGTGTGTGTGCATGTGTGTGTTTCAGCGAATAGTCATGCCAAGTGAAATGCTTCTGAATTACAGCCACTTGAGCCATTTAATAGAGTCATTTGACAGCTTCCTCTGAGATAATTAATTGGAGTTGCTGTCATTACATGGATATTTGTCACAGCTGTCATATTGTATGATGGATATGTTGTCCAAAGTTGCTGGAGTATTCTTCGGATGTGCAATATTTTTTGTGGCTGTTATGTATGTGCTCTTCTCATGTCTCTCTTGAATTTGGTTTGAAATTAGAGGACCACATCAGATTTTTTTTTTGCACATGGCACACACCTATGTCTCACACATGCAAGTACTGTATGTGAGACATGTAATGTACACAAGCGAGGTCAAAGAGCAGCGGTAGTAAGGAAAGGGCACCCTTGAACTCGGCTGGGATTCAGCCCATTGGCAGATTAACTGGGACGGACTCTGTGACCTTTGATAATTGGATGGTCGCTCCACTGGTTTTCCACCTCTTGCCCTGCACTCACTTTGATAAAAAAACATCTTGAATATCTATCTCAAGTATGACATTTTTGCACGAGTGCTATCAAGTTTAGTCAGTTCTATTGATCTGTAGGAAAATGCTGGACAATTAATTGGTGCATTTGCATAAAGAAGCTGACGGATGCCTGCAGCTGTTACGGCGAACAATCACTGTTGACTAAGCTTAGTTTTTCATTGTTGACTCCTCTGTAACTTGCTACTTGCTGCCTAGTTAATTCAGCTGCACTGACTTTTAGTGAAATATATGGAATATTTTTCTTGCTAATTACAGCATAGGTATCTCAGCGTCTCTGGTTTGAAAATACAGTCATACAGTATATGCTACTCTGTTGTGTGTCTATCACCATCTCTCTCTCTCTCTCTCTCTCTCTCTCCGCCTCTTTCAGGATCTGTTCCACTGCCTTTCCTCTACACCCCCTCTCTTCCCCCTCATGTCATCCGGCGAAGGTTATTGCCATATATCGAGTAGGTCTAATTTGTCAAAGTCAGCTGGACATATTGTCCATGGCCACAGCAGGGGATGGATCAGGGAATTCAGTGTTAGGTACTGTATCGGCACAATATTGAAACTGGTGGTGATATACAGCAGCTGATAAGAGAGAAGGAGATTATACGTGTGTGTGTGTGTGTGTGTGTGTGTGTGAGAGAGAGACAGAGAGAGAGTGAGAGAGAGAGAGAGTGAGAAGGGCTGACCGATAGTTATACAGGCTAACAGGATGACACACTGACAGAAGAACCTTACAGAGAAAGAGACAGAGACGGAAAAGGCAAGATGCAGAGCCAAACAGGGAGAGAAAACAGAGCTGTTATCAGTGGAAACTCCCATTTCCTTGTGAATAGCTTAAAAAGAATGGTTAATTTCTGCGGCTGTTTTTACACGACTGTGCAAATGTGGGCTGCGAGTGTGGAGGCATGAGGTAATCAGTCTTTGGATTCATCATATCTCACATGGAGACTTGGCTTTCCCTCGCTCCCATGTGGGTCCCGTGTCATTAAGCTGAGCCACAGAAGAGACTCTGAGAGCTCGCTTTCCCCCGTCTCCCTCTCTCTCTCTCTCTCTCTCTCTCTCTTTCTCTCTTCTCTGTTTCTCTCTCTGTTTCTCTCTCTTTCTCTCTCACACTTTCTTTTTACTCTTGTTTCTCTTGCACAAACTTTTTCCCCCAGTATGCGAGAAGGCACACAGCATTGTTTGTATTCCCACCTGGCCAAGGAGAAGATGCACCGTATCAAGTTCAGTTGCATTTGGAATCTGATACTCATAAAACATGCATCGCTCATTCGGTGTAGAATGTGAATATGTATGAATCATGTGGTTGAAATTCAAACGGCATACAGGTTACCGTGCAATGGCACACCTATTATATATATTAATGTGTGTGCTGATGGGAAGAGAATGTGGAGAAGTGTGGATATCCGTTACAGATTTATGCTGTGATGATGAGAAGATGGTGAAATCTTACAAATGTGCTGATATTTGAATGTGAATTTTTGCGTTTCCTATTTTACTGTTTGCATTTTCCGTGCGTCACTCTTGACAAGAGCAGGAGCTAAACACAAATGCAAAATGTTGCCACGAATTGCTGAAGAAGCAGGTGGTATTTGTTTCGGTTTTCTCAGTTTAACACTCAGCGAATGGGATTATCCCTGCTATTTTTCATTTCTGTGCGTTTCCAAATCATTCACATTTACGGGAGTGCCAGTGGGCAGCTGAACAAGATTGCAATCGTCTGTGTGGTAATTAATAATTTACATAATACTTCATTCTGGGGGATTTTTATTTTCCTCTGCGCCTGTGTTGATTGTGTTAGCTAAGCTACCGTCATTAGTTATTGTTAGGACGAGGGTGAAATGTGGACATATCCTGCTCTCATTAGCAATTGCATCATCCATCAGATACTGCACAGTTTCAAATCAGGACAGCAGAAATGAGACGGCAAATGGAGGCAGCATGTAAATACAATAAGAGAGTGGAGATCATTCTGTGTTTGCCCCGCTCTGTGTTGTTGTAATAGGCACATTTTTTCTTTTCTTTGTTTGTTAATTAGATTAGCCAATGGAATTTACAAGTACAGTTATGCAACATTATGTAAAATATGACAACAAGTCTCCACATTGGTTGTGAACATGGTACATTTTAAGTTGTACGTGATTTATACAAGTGTCAGGGGAGAATGATGTGGAAACAGAACTTATCCCTCAACCTTTTGAGAAAGTTTGTCCATGGCTATTCCACCATCAGCACAATCTGTGATCTTTTCTGTACAGTATAGACTCTGCTTTGATTTACTTGTGCAGGGCCAAGGGGCAACATAGTACTGTATATCTGAGAAAAAAAAAAAAGACCTTTGTTATTTTCTTTTTTGCTTTCTTTTCTGTGTACTTTCTTTCTTTCTTTCTTTCTTTCTTTCTTTCTTTCTTTCTTTCTTTCTTTCTTTTCAAGCATACTTTCTTGCTTTCTCAGTGTGCTGCATGCTTGCTTTCCTCCCCCCTGAGGGGATTCCACTTTAACTAACTGGTATACAAATATTCAGGCTTATAAGCTTGGTTTCCCTGTGACATTTTCACATTACAGGAGTTTTGCTCAGAGCAAGCTATTTGGGACTAACGCATGTCAAACGGGAGTTGTACCGCGCATCCACCCTCGCGCTGAGGCTCTTTTTAGTAACGCTAACACTGAAGACAATGGCAGCAGTGAACAACACATCTCTTCACTGTTGATCTCTCGGCCACAAAGCACTTTATTAACAGAAGAAGGATGATTGTACCAATTATGCTGATCTTATCAAGACACTTTCTGTCTGACTGCCCTGGGCCGCACACAGCACTGTGTGTGAGCATCTCTCTCTTCTCTGTTAACCGATCTGCGCGCCCACTGAGCGAGGCGAAAATAATGGATGAAGAATAGATGAAGAACAGCAATGGCAACATGACAGAGTGGCTGACGGCGCAACAAGTCAGCAGGTTTTGGTGCTTGGGAAGACCTGAGCGGTGGAGATAAATTCTGCCCCCCCTCCCCCTCCTCCTAAAAAAAGGTGTTGAATAGAAGTGCTGAGAGCGGGAAATAAGGAATCAATGGCGGGAGGTCTAAGAAAGTGGTTCTTTGTTATACGGTATACCACTGACACAGAACATTTGTCTTATCAAGCTGTTTTGATCTTGTGTGAGCTAACCAGGCAATTGAGTGTGCAATAAAAGTGGTTGGGAATGGTTGAGGAACAAAAAAAAAGATGAGTATATCACAGATGATTTACAGAAGCAGGACAGGAGCTTTGAATTGGATTTTCAAGCCTCCTGGGAGCCTTGTTTTACTGTGTGTGTTAAACACAGAGAGGAAGCTAGAGGGAATGAGAGAGAGAGAGAGAGAGAGAGAGAGAAAGAGAGAGCGAGAGAGAGAGAGAGAGAGCTTACAAGCTCATAAAAAGGAGGGCGAAATGTGAATTGTCCACTTGAAATAATAGGACAAAATGTGCACGAGATAGAGGTGAACTACAGTCATTTGAATGGAGCGGTTTCTGTATTACATACAGTAATATCTGTAAAGGCAAATTTCTCCGGTGGGATGACAGAGTTGAACTGAACTGAACCTCCCTATTGATTTAGATCATATCGAATGCACAAAAAAGACATCTTCACCTTGATCTCTATTCAAATCCATGAAATCACCGACATCTAGATTGCTTTGCGTCCCGCTGTTCTTCAGAAGAGCTCCGAGTTCACGCAAATGTTCTTGTTTGGTGAGCGTCCCCGTCTCCAGGATCCATGGTTTGTGGTCTTGCATTGAGAAATACCTTCTGCAGCCAGCTCGTACCATATCTGTTTTACAAGCCTGCCTTATGAATCTCATGGGGGCATGCTTGAGTGGTTTTATTTTTATCCCACATCTTTCAGTCCTCCCCAGCGTTTAGTGAAGCCGGGCAGGCCATGTTAATGATGGAACCTGATGTGGAATTCCTCTACTTGTACCTTTAATTTACCAAATTACAACTTCACCTTTACTATGAGTGTTAATTTTGACTTTATGCCATTACTGGTGATTTTACCTATCTTCAGTGAACTTTTTGTGCATAGGTGTAAGCATTGTATTCTTAAGGAGAGCTTAACTTATGCACTAGCTTTTCCAGTTTACAGCCATTCATGATGAAAAGGTGAGAAAAAGCACTCGGTCAGTCGGAGCCAGCCAGAGGCAATTTAGCCAAGAGGACGCAGCGGTGGAAACATGTGCATGGAAATAGAGAATGTGTGATTTCAGATTTCTTGTAACCCGGTAGTGCAGTAATCTTAGTGAATGTAAATGCCATCCATTTTTCACAGGTGTGAATTACCTGTAGCCTAGCAACTTTCAAGTTTCACTGTGTACTTTTTCACACTTTTTGAACATGAGAGGCAGTAAGCCTGTGTTTGGACAGGAGCCGGTGTGTCAGGTGAGATCTCCGGAAGAATGCGTTGTTTCCATCTATGCATGCAAAGACAGGGACAATTACCGGGGATGGCGTGAACTCAGAAGTACACCGGCATGGCCCTTTAAAGTTTGGTGCTCTTCTCCCTTATTTCTTTCTGTCTCTCTCCCGCCCAACCCCTCATCTTCTCCACCTCGCGCCATTTCTTTTTCTCTGTTTATTCCACTTTCTTTGTCTCGCTTTCTCCCACCTGAATGCCTGCACTGGGAAATAGTCTGTAAAGGTCTTCCATCTCTTTCAGCCTCTTCCTCAGACTAACCATTTTTTTTTTCAAAAGATATTTACTGCACAGTGTATGTCCCTGGGCATAGCTGTGCGGGTGTGCCTGTGTGTATGGGTGCATGTGTGTGTGTGTGTGTGTGTGCTTAGATTGCTATGTGCATGTCCTGTGAAAAAGGAAGGAAGTGTTCCAGCTGACCTCTGAGACGAGTTGCTTTTTCTCCCCCACTGAGAGGTAAAAAGCTTAAAGTTCAGGCGTGGAGCCCCCTCCAGGCAGCCTGTGAAGGATGTTCAGATATACAAACATATTGGCTCAAGAGACACCTTTAGCTGAAGGGTAAATATGCTCTGGCTCTGTTTATACAACAATCGTGCCGCAGTGAGAGGGAGGCGTTGTTTGATACCTGGCTGACTGGGGATTATTTGAAGCTGCATAGTCCAGCCCGGTATACAGCTTCATTTTGATGCTTATCTAAATGTTCTGTCTTTATGTAACCTTTATATAGGGGAGGAAGCCACACTGTATGTTGAGGGGGGAAAAATCCCCCATAGAGTGCCCTGAATACATGAATTATCCTGGAGTAAATGCTTGCTCTGTTCTGGTGAAGGAAGCCTAATTTGCATTTTCGGGGAAGCTTCTAATTGCAGAGTCTCAGTGATTAAGTAAAAGTTTAACAGATTGCAATTCTATAGTTTTTTTTGTTTTTTTTTTGTCATGAGGGATGCTGCATGCTAGGCGTAGCTGATAAAGCTTGACATTTGGTTGTCTAGCTTTGTGCTATATGTATTTCACAATTTTACTGCAGATCCTCTTGATAGTAAAGCATTGGCAATAGTATGACAATAAAGACAGTATTACCATGTCATGCAGCAGTGTCTAACGTTTAGCCTGGTCCTTTAGTTTCAACATTTTATTGATGCGTGCATGCAAAGAGGGTACCACAATCAGTAATAGAAAGGTACACAACACCAACAGATTTTAAGAGTGACACAGAAAAAAGCACACTAACACAGTAAGCCAATGAAACACCCTCCACGTCAGCCTGTCTACCTCCACCCGCTCAAAAAACAACAAAAAAAAAAAAACTGCCATATTTGACCATGAAGATATTGTAAAACTTGCCAATTGCCAAAATGTGCATACATCTGTGATGAATACCAGAAGTCCCAGTATCAATGCTTTACTTTTGCTGGAGAGGCACCACTGTTACCATATTAGTCTGAAACTAATGTATTGGTTGTGGTTGCTGGATACATTTTTTTTTTTTTTTTTTTAAATGTTAGTTTCAAGCTTGCCATCTATTTTGTATGTAAAGCTGGTCAATAAGCCAGCTCAAAGTACAAAAGTCAAGTGTATCAGTTGTGTTTTGAAAAATTTCCATTAATTCTCAACATCTAGGGCTAAGCTGATGAAAACATTGCACAAGCTACGAAAATCAAGAAGACTCAAGACAGCCTGTTTAGACCTATAAATGATTTCTGCTTGCAGGGGGTGAATTTTTAAAGCGTGATGATACCCTCAGCTTCAGTTCCACTCCGCCTGCCGCACCAGTTTGAAAACTGCAAGAGAGAGCGGCGGGGGACGGAGGAGCGGCTGTCAAATCCATCTGATAGTGTAGAGTTGAACTACAGTACACAGAAACAGTCGACGATGTTCACCTACAGTTTGATTTAAAACCCCAAGAAAAAAGAAAAATGGTTGATTTAGCGCCTAAAACACCAGCAATTCAGCACATGTGGAGATAAGGCCATTATTGTCTTTTAGTCTTTGATCTCAGACAACACCTTAATGTCCTCAAAAAAAAAAAAAAAAAAAAAGTTTTAGGACACACATACACCCAGAACACACAGTTATTCTCAGTTATTTTAAGCATAACCAGGATAATAAATGACTATAAGTGAATAAAAATGGGAAGATGCACATAAAAATATGGAGCTGTAAAAGTGTGTATTGAGGCTTAGTGGTGGTCACATCATGTGCAGGTTGCAGATGTAATTTCCACCATTTGAGTTTGTTGAATTTCTTTAATTTTTCTTATTTACTTCAGATATGGGTGCACCACGCATGCACCAGAAAGGTTTCTTTTCAAATATATTAATTGAGCTCCTCTTTCACTTTTTTTCCAGTTTCAGTCAGTGGCTTCAATCAGGAGACTGAGTCCCTGGCATAATAAAAAGGTTACTTTATATATTCATTTATGGGCACAGAGCTGACAAGACAGATAACAAGCCAGGCTGCAAAGCAATCTAATCTAGAGGAAAAAAAAACAAAACAACAACAACAAGGGCTGGCAAATAAAACCTGTCATCATTCATTCATTGGTTTCCACTGGGAAGCCAACAATTTTGGTGCAATAAATAAAGAGATAATTTATATTGAGTTTCTATTTATTTATTATGAATAGATGCATACACAAGTCCAATATCTTGTGCCCATTCCTTCCAGACACAAGCAGGTCTCAGTAGGTTAAAACTCGAAAAAAGAGCAAACCTGCAAAAAATGTTGCACAACCTATTTGGCTCCAGTGCTGTGTCTGCACTCAGTGAACACAACACCATTGAATAAAACGGCTCTACTTTGGCTCTGCTGCCGGTTACACAAAAAAATCCAGATTAAAAACCTGCAAACTGTTGGAGCAAGGCCGCTGAAAACGGCTGCTCACCTGTAGCTGAAAAGCTCCAGTCAGCATTGTTGATGCCAGCCAAGTAGCCAGAGCTACCGTGCGCCCGGCGTTTGGCTCCTGTCCCCATGGAGAGCCCTTGGTTACTCTGGCTAGAGTCGAAACAACAATTTGCCAACCTCTCCACAGAGCCTCAGCTGCTGAAGTTGGATTGACCAGGTGGACATTAACACAAAGAAATAAACTATGTCAAAAAGTGCCACAGACCAGATATGCCTTGCATGTTTTTTTTTTTTTTTTTTTTTTTTTTTAGTCTTGTTTGAAGGGCAGGTGAATGTGCAGTGGGAATGCACTCAGGCTGGTTAGACGCACTGCTGGACAAGTTTGTCCCGCAAAAAAGGCCAACCTACAGCAAACCAAACACACTGCGGGGTGTGTTCTTGGTGTGGAGGCAAGCTGTAATAGTGTAACATTTGGATATTTACCTAACTATATGTGCATTGGTGATTTGTGATATTGTTTTGTACAAAGATTTGGTTTTTAACATCAGGTGGACTACCTTTACAAAAGATAAGATTTTTGCTGCATACAAAACAGCACCCTCATTAAAATTGCAGGGTGTTCAAGTGGTTTTGGAGACGATCCCATAACCAAAAGATCACAGGTTGTATACTCATGTGTCCTGTTGAGCTGTCCCGTTTTGCTCTCTGGTCACGTCATTTCTTTCAGTGTATTTACAGACTGTGTGTAACATGTCACTGGGACTGTATTGTATGAGAATGTGAAGTGATTTTATTGGCAGATTGAAACCATCTAGAGTATCAATATTAATGAGGACAGTTTTATTCTGTAATTTAATACTGTAGTATTTTAAGCACAGATATGTCATATAGCTATCTCTGTTCACTTGTTATTGTACACCACCCATGTTATTTTCACTGCAGGATAAGACCTCATTTGAGTCTAAAAAAACACTTTTTAACTGAGACACGCCTGCCACCGACCAATCAAACCTGCACCTCCGCACACCAGTTAATTGCATATGTGATTAAGGACTAAGACAGCTATTTGTCTCAGTGAATTTTCCATCTGTCTGCAATTTGCCAGAATGGTGTCATTAGCTTAATATGTCCTTAGCTCATACGAAAAGCCATTCTCATTCTGAGCACACACTGAGCAATTATGATTGCTCCACTCGTCCCATTTGCATCGTTCCATAGAATATGCATTCGGTACGATTAGATTCTTCACTTAATATGCAAAACTGAGCCATTTTGAGCTTGTTTTCACATGGTATATCTAATAATTAGGTTGGCTGAATATCACTGATAGGTGCAATAAATTATCGCATGAATGCCACATGTATCCATCAGTATCTCTCAGTTGTGGCAGTGAAAAACAATCTTTGTTTAACTTGCTGCATGTAAATTTCACCCTTTCCAAAAGGTTATAGCAGCATTCTCTGGTCACATGCCCACCTCTCTCATCATTAGGTTACAGCTTATCCCAAGGGGGATGTGCACTGTTAACATCAGAAATGACCTTAAAAATCAACTGAACATCAAGCGAGTGTTGCAGAGGGGACTTGCACTCATATGAAGCAAAGCCCAAGTAGGGCAAAGGCCAATCAAATGGTGCATGATACGGTTGGACGCTGGGTTTGTACTGTTTGTGGCGCCTATAATATTGAGTGTGAATGTCCTTTTGAATGACACACACACAGAATGTGAGGGGTGATTTGTTTTACAGTCTACTAAATCTGTTTTTATTGTTATCTCTAAACATATTGCCCCAAAGCGATAATTATGATTTTGTTTTGAGGTTCATGATCTAATTTTGAACAACCGTACCCAATAACCTCATAGAAAATCACTTCACCCTCATAAAAATTACTTCATTTGCATGTTTTTAACCCTTGACTTTTAGTGCATTTTGTTGTGCCACAGAATCATTTCTAAGAGTATTTGTATTTGCGATTTTCAGCCTGCAGAACATTTTATTCTTTCAAAGTGAAAAGATATGTGGAAATGTATGCAAAAGTCAATTAAAAATGAATTAAAATAATGATGGAGCTGAACTGCCACACCACCAAAAGCTGCTGTTTCTCAACATTTTTTACTCAGATTTCATAGTCATGTCATATCTAATGGTTCTGAACACCGGTTTCCTTTTAAACTTTTTAATGTCTTTCTTGATAACAAATCCCTTCACTAGAGCTTAATGGGACTTAATGGGATTTTAGTGTGTAGGCTGGGCTCTCCATCAGAATACTTAAGCACAGTATGAAATGTGTGGCTCATTCACAGATGACATTAGAGCCCACTTCTTGAGCTTTAAAAATAAAATACAAATCATTCCTTTGCACCGTTGAATATAAATGAAAATACAGAGTTACACTTTAAATGTATTTCTCAGTCCATTATTACTATGGAGGTCAAAGTATTATTGTGTATCTTCTCAAATACTTCAAGAGCTGAATGTCATCCATAAATCATCAGTGTACCCCATACTATTGTTTTTCTGCTATTCAGGTGTTGTATTCCTGCTATTGTAATTGAACCCAGTGACTTTCCTCAACAAATGTATTTTTAAATTTAAATGTAACAGCACAACAAAATACAAAAACATCAAGGGGTCTTAAAAATACATTGAGAATTGAACCTCTAATATGTTATGATGCAGGGAAGGCCAACTATACATCAAGACTGTCAAAAAACAAACAGACAAACAAGCAAACGAGAGACAGACTAGAAGAGATGTCATCAAGCAGCCGTTTCTGAAGCTGCTCCACTGACGCAGATTTGTGTTTCCGCGTTTAAATTAACTGTATTTTGTATGTTCTAATGCAAAAGATGTGCAAATGTAGCCGGGAAATTCTCCTGGGCATTGGCCACATCATCACCGAGTGGAAGTGAACAGTTATTTGTATTCTAAACGAAGCATCTCCAGAAAGTGCTGTTTAGTTTTTTAGCATTAGCTCATTTGTTTTCACTTTGACAAAAAAAACTTGTTCTCACAAGAAAGGTCAATGGAATGAATATTTAAATTCTATCTTAGGATGGGCTTTTACATCGTGGTAAAGGTCGACAAGCTTAAATGTTCCTTCACAAGCCTCCCGAAAGCATATTTCATGAAGTTTACAAAAAAGAAAAAAAAAAAAAAAAAACTTTGAGGAGAGTCAGGTCTTCAAATCAAGCGAGTGCATTATCTGTTTCTGATTTTCACCCTCTCCTCTGAATCTGCATCTGTGTATGCCACAGCTGGGGCTTGTATAACTGCAGTAATTTCTTTATCTTTTCTCAGCCACCATAAATTGGAAAATTTCTCATTCTGAATGATAACAGTTTGACCATGACATCAATCAGTGCAGTATCTCAGCTCTTAAACCAAAACATATTCTTTATTCTATTTGTTGTGTTGCAGTGTGCACTTGCATGACATTCCCCGTACTCTACAGACTTTTCATTGATCTCCCCCAATCAATATCTACCCCTTTGGAAAGTGATGAGACATTTTTCAACCTACTTTCATAGGGCTTCGCCACACCAGAGCTGCCATTTGAAAGCCAATGAAGCACCCTGAGGGCAGCACAGCACAAGTTGGACCCGGCGTTCATTCCATTACACACTAGTGTGACCAGGTTGTGCTGTCAGATGTGTGGCAGGAAATGTCAGTCGACGACCCCTTAAACAATTGTAACCCTTGAATGACGGAACAATTGTAACCCTTGAAGCATGGCAAAGTAAAACACAATTATATACCGAACACTGTTGTGCGACACCATCCTGTCTGTTTTTACAATAACCTGCCCATTGAAAAACTGAAATCCTGAAAATGAAGATTGTTTAGACTCAACTGAGAAAAACAAGGCAGAAGCACATCATTTATTAGTTGAGAATCATATAGACTCAGCCATCAAATAATGTGCCTTTTCCACGATTTTTATCCAATTAAATGGTCCTCACTTAAATCGTCCCTCTGCAGTTTTGATTATTGCAGCTTTAATAACTTTTGTAAGAGTCCAATACATGTAATAGAAGTTCACTTCAGATATGCCAGTAAAGAACAACTAATAACTGCTGTGCTAGTTTTGGGTAAACTGCTTTTTGTTAGACGTTATTTTTTTGGCATTCTGCTTTATTGAACAGCGAATCTGGGTTGACATGCGATTGAGACCGTGGGCCAAATTTAAACACGGGACATTGGGCCTCATTCACAAACAGTGCTTAGACCGTTCGCACAGAAATTTTAACCCAAAATCTGGTATTCATTCAAACGTTCTTAACTGTATCTGCTCAAATCATATAGACCAGAGTCTCAGAAAATGTCACAGTCCACCGTTATTGGATGTAAATTGTGCGCTCAGTGGGCACTTTATTAGGTACACCTATACAATCTAATACAATCTAATACAATCCAATACAACTGTTGTGACATAACTTTTACTTTTATGATGCCTATAATGCTCAGGTTTTCTTTTTGTCACAGTAATAGTGGTGTTCATTCAATTATGTTTGGCATTGAGCTCATAGTTAGAGTTGCTGTTGTACTGGACTGCATTTTATTCAGAGGTGTTTCTAATATTCTGCCCCCCTCATGGATATGAATAGGGAGGACAAAAAAATAGAAACACCTCTCAATATAATGTAGTCCAATACAAGACCTCTGCAAACTACAACCTCAATAATAAATATAAAATTAAATTTACACATTCTCCACAATATCAACAAAAACTTAACATTATAAACTCTTTTAAAAGGTGGAGTTCATGGCAGAGCTGTTGTACTGAACTGCATTAGATTGTACTGGTGGAGATAAAGTGGCCACTGAGTGTATATTAAAACAACAATTAACTTAAAAAATGTGAACTATTACTACTACTATGACTATTACTACTACTAATAATAATGATGATGCTGATTATTAAATGTGAAATTAATTTCTAAGACTTTAAATCATCATCATGAACATAAATAAATTATTGATATGTTAACTGTTTTGTTTCCTGTTTTTGTTGACAGTAAAGTATATTGGAATTTCCATATTGTAATGTAGAACTTATTCATTTCCATCCCCATCAGATTTCATTGTGGTATACGCAGCTGGCAGTTCAGTCGTGGCTAAGAGGAGGGTCTTGCTTTCATTATGGCTTGATATACACAGAGAGGGTAATGTGTTGCTCACCTGCCGTAGCAAGAGACATTTATGTAGACCAGTTCTATACATCTACACACTTAGCAGCTTTTTATTTTGTTGTGGATGTGCTGATATGCTGGTGGTGCGTGACAGCCTATTTTAAGGAAATAAAATGGCGTTAATGGTAGCATGTTTCCTCGGCAACGTGTTTCTGTAGCGGTAGAAATTTTTAATACATTAATTGAGGTCTGTGCATATGCAGGCTGTGTATGGGATTCATAAAAGCTCTCCATTCAGATGCGCCAGGTGCATACATACTCAGTGTGGAAAATCTGCTTTCAGCATTACGATATTTTTATTATTATTCGTTTTTTTTTGCTACTTTTTACCCTCATGACCCATCTCTTTTCAATGGCTTGGCAGCTTTCTCCACCTCTCCAAAACACCTTTCCTTCCATAGAGAAATAGAGGTGTGGTAGTATGCTAATGAGCGATTGCCTGTCAGTCTAGAATGATCCTGATTCACGAACATAAGCACAGGTGTAAGAACAAAATTGACTGGTGTGAACGTGTTGTGAATTTGACAGAGGTTTGGTGTATGGACTTTCTATGTGCAAAGTAAGACCATTGCTACACACAAATTAGTGAATGAGGCCCATTGGGTTTATGTCAAATGCGCCTTAGACCTCTGAGTCTCCAGGATGCCCATCAACAGCATTTTTTTTATCTTGTGCATGACATCAAAGGATATGAGATGAAGAGAAGCTCCCGTTGAAGAGGAAAGGATATAAACAAATACTTCTGTACAGCAGAGAACCAAAACTGCAAGAACATCAACCCAAGAAAAAAAGAATGAAATAAAAGTAGCAAGTGGTACCTGATAAGATTTAAAGTTGTATTTAATCAAAATATACAGGAAAATGAGAGAGGTTGGATGTGACAAAACTGGTTATATTTTACTGGTTTGGTCACTCGGTCAGCAGTTAGGCTCAGAGGGCTACATCTCCAAATTTATGTGATGAATTGCCATGAAATTGCCATGAAAATCTGGCAACTTTGGCGATCGCATGACCATCTCTTTAGCAGACCAGCAGGGTGTCTGCGTTTGAAATCATGTGCTCAGGGTGCCCCGTGGCTCACCCTACAGAGTGCTTATCATATACTATTATGACTACACCACAGTGGCCTGTGTTTGAATGTCACCCAGACCCTTCACTGCATGTCATCCCCTCTCTCTGCCCCTGTCTTTCCTGTTTCTTTCCACTGTGCTGATCTAAGAAAGGAGAAATTACCCAAAAATAATCTCTACAAAAAAAGAAATAATAAGCTTGTTTTAATTGGTTTTGGGAAGAGACACCCAGACATTACGCATCATTAATCAATACACAGTTGTCTAAGTTAAGATTTGTGGCTTTTCATGATTATTGGATGCAGTGGCATTGGCAAGAAAAAAATGTCCTGTGTGTTGTAGTAACACAATGCAGAGGGAGTTTTTCTGTTACCTCTACACCTCTGGAACGATCAAGCTGTAGTGCTCTTAATTATTGTGGGGTTTAAGAACACTAACTGCTGGAAACTGAACAACTTCCTGACAGCTACTGGGTCACTAGCCAGTAAGTACTGCTGTGCCTCTGATTAAATTCACCCAATAATTAAGCAAACATCATTGATTCCCTGCAGAGACATTGCGAGAGCGTGAGAGAGAGAGAGAGAGACTCACACAGACTCACTCTGTCTCCTTGTCCCTGTGCTTCCTGTAGCCCCCGCAGCAGTGGGCCAGTCAAATATCTGTAATTTGGGAAATGAGCAGAAGTCAATTCCACTTAGACAGACAGCGGTGGTTTGCCACATTGATGTTCCATGAGTTGTTGACTCGCCTGTTTTTTTCCCCTCCCTGACTTCCTCTGGGTAATTGACAGACAGATCGAAGAAAGTGAGAATGTGCGTGTCAGATTATGATCATGTTTTGTGTGTCGTTTTGTTTGCTGGTAGGCTATGACTTTGTGTGAGAACTTGTGTGAGAAGAGAAGAATCAAGTAGTTTTCAATCAATAATGGACCTTTGTAAAAGGGACATTTTAAAATGGGCTAATCTGGGGCTAATATTTATGGGTAGGGATAATATTTAAGTTTATTTTAAGATTAGAGTAGGCATTACTCTTGGGTATGCATTCACACATTCAGTTAAGGCAAGACTTAGGGGTTAGTTTTAGGAAATTTACACCCTCAGATACTTTGTTATGCATCATAAGTCTGTCATATCTAGTGAATTATTTTGTGATGAAGTGTTTACCCTTTTGTGGTACACACTTTCCCTCAGCATGCCTCGTCTACTACAGTTAGTATTGTCCACCATTTCCCAGAATGACTGTGGACAGCTGATGGAAAACTTGTGTGGACTTTTTTGGAAGCAGCCATGGAGAGAGAAGTAATAATAGGGACAGTAACAGCAAGAGAATTTCCAGTTGAGAGAAAATGCAAGTTGTGTCCCTTTCTCCAAACACAACAAGTCTGTACTGTGTTATGATCTATTTAGGCTCCTGCTGATGGAGAGGCTGGTATTTGTACCTCTTAGAATTTCTCCTTGTATGATTATTGAACATCAGCACAAAATAGTGAGTTAAGAAAAGAGCTCTTTCTCTTCAGTTTTGAGAGACCAACACTGTAACTTGAAACGTATGAGACAGTATCAGACATGTCTGATGGTTGGACAGTTTCTTAGCCAGTAAATTTAAACAATAATCCACAGAGATAAGAAAATGAGCCAAAATGAACTCAGCCATGCATTTTTTTTTTAATATTCAGTCCTTAGGTCTTTCAAGGTGGATTTTCCTTTAATAAACATAATAGTAGCATTAGTTCATGTTTGTGTAGGTGTCTGTCTTTGTTCTCCGGTCTCTCTGCCACTGCCATCTTCGCTGCATCTGTGTGAGCAGATGGAGCACAGACCACATGACACACACATGCACACACACACACACACACACACACACACACACACACACACACACACACACACACACACTCGAAAACTTCAAAAACAATTGGTCTTCACACTTGTCTGTTTGTGGGTGCCCCATGAGTGTGGCTGTGCGTCAGTCCTTTCTCCTTGAGCAGAGAAGATTGCAGAGTTGAGGATATGGTAGGAAGACGGTGGTCCACAGGCCAGCCACAGAATGAACGATTTACATGAGGTTTTTGTTTCTGGTGTATGTCAGAGTATCACTTTCTATAATCAAATACTGGCAACAACCACTACATTAAATTGGATAGACAACTAATGGACTCTACAGCATCCATCATCGTCTCCTGCCAGAGAAAATACAAACGACATACCTGGCTGGGAATTATATAAATTTACCGGGAACTGAAGCGCTCTGTAGTCCAAGTTGCACCACAATCTCAACACACATGGTACAACTTTGTGACACCACATGGGAATACATACAGACTATACTGAAGGATAAGACACTCACTCTTACTGCAGACAGATGGACATCGCTGGCCACACCTGCTTATGTGACAGTCACAGCTCACTGTGTTTCAGAGCCATGGGAACTTGACAATTCTGTGTACAAAGGAGCTAAGAGGAAGCCACACAGCCGTCCGTGGTGCAGAAAGCACCAGCAGCATGATGGATGAATTTGACATCTCCTGTGAAGCAGGTGTAGCTGTGGCCATGGACAATGCTCTGAACTGTGCAATTTGCAATTTAAAGCTTATTAATGTACCCTGTTTGGCCCTCACACAAAAACTGGCAGAGCTCAAGGGGCTTTAGGTGACAGCCGTTGATGTTGTCCTTTCCAGACTAAATCAAACTGCAGCCCATTTTGGAAGGTCCCCATCAGACAGCAGCCCGCTGCAAGAAAAGCAGGAGCGCCACACATTTAAAAAAAGAGACTAATAAATATCTGCGTCACCAGATGGAATACCACCTATGGTGTGATATGTTGTGGATCTGAGTAACAGGCAGCAGTGGCAGCTGTCGTTTTTGTAAATAAGAATTCAAACTTTATTTTTTAGGAAAAAGTGACAGCCTTTGAGTGCACTGGTTCAGTTTTACACTGCCATAATTCAAAGCATCCTATCCCTGTTAATAACAGTCTGGTATGGAAGCACACCCACACATACAATAAAGAAAATCATCAGAAAGCCTACAGCCTCTCGTCACTGGACTGCTTATATGCCCAATGCAACATTAAGGGCTCTAGTTTCGCAGACCAGGTGAGGCGGGGGCGTAGTGCAGATGCGCTTCGCCAACTGGGTGTGGCCAGTCGGATTTTCCAAGTTTGGCACGCCGTTCTCGGTGGCGCAAGTACTCCGCCGTCCCTCCTACCGGCGCAAGGGAGGAGAGAAGGCATGGAGTGGGTTTGACACAGCCGATTCACATTTAACCAATCAAATGAGCCCCTGTCCTTGCCTTTAAAATGCGCTGCGCGAAGGCGTAATGAAAGTTTACACAGCTGACATGGAGGTCTACTGCCGCAGGCGGAGCGGAGCTCAGGAGACAGGCGCGGAGCGGAGACCGGCGAGCAGTGCGGACACGTCACCAAAACCTCACAGGCAGGCTTCCGGAATGTCAGACACATGAACAATGCAATAAATACCGAAAAAAACACTATTCAATGCTACGATCACAATCAGCACATACATATATCTCCATATCAACTGTCCCGTCACAGCTGATGTCAGATCAAAGGAGATTGGCACCGTTTGTGCTGATTGTGAGGTTTTGGTGATGTGCGCCAGCCAGCCAAACTTCCACTGCGCCAGCTCCGCTCCGCCTTGCGCTGAAAGTAGACGTGGTTTCAGATGGCGAGCTTTTGGCGCACCTTGGTGAAGCCTTTTGGCACGAAACTGTCACTGCGCCAAGCCGAATCTGTCGGCACCTCCCCCCGCTGCGCTGCCACTCCCATCTTGGCGAACCTCCGCCTGCGAAACTTGGACACTGTCCGCCTCTGCCGTTTCGCCGGTCGAAACTAGCTCTGCGCGGGGTTCGCCTCACTGCGCCACCCCGCGCTGCGCCGGGAAACTAGAGCCCTAAGCATGTAACCAAAATAATCAAGGATACCCTCCACTCAGCTCACCACCTTTTCCAGCTCCTGCCCTCTTGGAGATCCTTGGATAGAAGTGCAGAGAACAGGAGCCTCTTTCCCTATGTAATTCAGAAACTGTATTTTACCCACCAGCCACTCCACTGCCTCAAGGATATGGACTACTGCCACTCTGTCTTGTGACTTTAAATGTATATGTGATCCTTCTCTGTTTTTTCCACGGTCCTGTCTTCTTTTGCAGTTATGCTGTTGTGTGTGGTGAATTGAAATGAGTTCTTTAAACCTGTGCTGAAAACCATTTCCACCAGCCTAGAATAAAAGAAACTTGAACTTGAACACTGATAAAATAATTCGTGGCCATCATGTCCAGAGAGCAAAATAGTGTCTGAACACATTTCAATAAAAGGACTCGGTAAAAGGATGCACTTAATGTCCTATCTAACCGCCGGTGTGTGCACTTGTGGGGCCATCTCAGTCCACCTCAGCTCAATCAGCTAGTTAATGTTTTCCAGTCACTTCACAAAAGAATGAATAGAATCTGATATCTTAATGTGACAAATGGAAATACAGTACAAACAAATGGCATTTGCTACATTACATAGCACATAACAAATGGCATTTGTATTTGCTTGGAGGGAAGGTAAAAACTAGGTGTAAAATTTGTTTTCTTTTATACAGAGACCGAGGGCTGGAAAATCTTTATTTTTGCTTTCATAGTGGCTGTGAGCGATAAAAATGAATAGCAGGCATCAGACACTGAGAGCTCTTGTTCAATCTTGTTTTACTTCTCTTGCTCAAAACTGTGCAAACTCTATTCAAGCTGCTGCCACAACTGAAACCTTGGGGGTTATAAGTGACATGCTATTCCTGTTTGTTGAGCAACACATCTATACCTATACCTATCAAGTAAAAAGTATTCCCAAGCAGTTTAACAAAGAAAGCTATTCAGAATGTTGCCAAGAGGCCCTTTGGTCATTACATGTAACCATTGACTATTACAGCAATCAATATCTGTTGTAGCAGTAAGAAGATACTCATTGTAAAGGATTGAAACTCTTTTTGAAGCAGTGGGTCTTAACCTTTTCCCAGTCGTGCACAGCTTTGAACATTTTGAGACGTTCACCCTCTCCAGCCACCCAGCCAACATCACAACATTTTATATTTCAGTTACAGTAGAGTGTGTTTCCTACGTAAGGCGAAAAATAAGGCAAGACGCCGCTGATGTTCATTGCTAAACATCCATTTCCGCATGTTCATGTTTAGTCTTCTGCTAAGTATATTTGTATTCTTTTTTGTGTCCAAATGTGTCCATTTATTTTGTTTTGTTTTTTTAAAATGCTCTCACACTTGCATGCCTGTAAACTTTTCCATCTATTTCAGGGCAGTTTGCTCTTTAAGTTGTGAGCAAACCGAACCAGATGATGCAACAGAGTCTGTTGAAATACACCTTTAGGGATTCTTGACTACTTCATTTTTTCAGTTTGTCTATGTAGTGCTATCCTTACTAAAAGTAAAAACTTTTGAGGGGTTTCTGCAAAACTAGCAGAGTGCTAGTTACAAACTTGCCTTATGGGGGTGAAAGGATGAATCATGCAGTATTGAAGTTCAGCTATGCTAATGTTATATACACAAGATAGTATTAACAGCATTAAATTGCAGACATAAAATAGAGGTGGAAAAAAAACATGATTGAAAAATACCAACAGTATCTTAACCATAGAAACTGAACTGGGTAGAATCAGCATTGTATTCTGACAAAAATCTTTGAGAAACTGTTTGAATTTTGTTTTAATTTAAATCAAACTCAAGAGCCAGCAGGTTATTTTCAGAATTCCTTTATTCATCTTCTTGTGAAAACAGAATCGTTAGCTCACCTAATGCAAACCTGTGCTGGCATCAGTGAACACGTATAGCTGTTGGTGAACCAAAGGCCCCTGCCAGCTCTATCCATACTGTACTATGACCTTAAACACTTGTCATTCTCTCCTGATCACCCAGTACACATGCTTGTGAAGTTCCAAAGTAAAATAACATGATATTTATCCTCTACATACAAGGCATCCATTGTTGCCCATGGATAGATAATTTTATTTGGACAGTCTGGTGTTGCTATTCAATGTAGTATCAAAGCTGATACCACATTGTGATGGTGTGTCCAATTCAAGGTAACATGTTGTGATTGGATCAAACTTAGGCACATACTAGACAATATTAGTCTTTACTGGCTTTCACTTTGCAGTAAATTAAGAATTTGTTTAACAGTTGTGCTTAAGCAGTACTGTAATTGCAGGTACTGCAGCGCTCACATTGCCATTGCCACTCTGGTAGCACAATACCAACTAGCAGGGAAAATAAGCCAAAGTAAATGGATCGTTTGCTGAAAAGGACTGGTTCTCTACATTCATAAAGAGAGACGGTCAAAAAGACATAGCACTGCTCATGTTGTTTTATTTCACAAGCTTACAACCACAAATCCTTACAAGTTTGAGCATAATGGGACATAACAAGAAGTTTAAAATTTATCAATACCAAGATAACAGCAGTAAAATAGGGTAGAAAATAGCAGCAGGAAAGATAGCATCAAGATAGAAAAGAGAAAAAGATAGAAGTGAGTGTGACTGCTGCTGAATGCTGCTGAGTCTTAAAAAAAAATCAGAAATGAAAAACAACCACAGTGAAACTGGTGAGGGACAGCCAATCACAGGCTGATAAATTAGGCTCTGCTTGCACTTTAGAGTGACTGTATCCTGTCTGTGCAGTATGGACAAAATCGAATATCACAATACCTTTGACCAAATACTTCAATATCTGTATTGCTACAGTGTTGGTGGAATGACCATTGGTGCTTTCATATATTTACACACAAGAGATTTTTGCCTAACAGCCATGAGTAATGTGGATATGATGACCCAGCAGGCAGAAACAAATAATAAAACAGCCACAACAGTCTTAATAATTTCAGAAAATTGCATTTCTTTACTGGAATGCAGCCTTTGAAAACAAGGAAAAGACACTGCTGATGCTATATCCCAATATTACTATGCAATAAATCTCAACAATATAGATTCTTAAATCTCAGATGATACCTATTTTCACATCACAATATGAACCCTTTGACTTAAAGCTTCTCCTGCTGCCCAACAGGCTTGCAAACTCAGCAAGCTACTATAATGCATCTTCAGCATGATGATGAAACCTACATCCAACAGCCATTTTAATGAACAAACAATATGCTGCTTGTTACAATAACTTGAAAAAAATACATGAAATGAAATAAATGAAAAATAAAATCATGCTGTAGAATCAATACACTTATCTTCTCAAGAAGCCATGGGACTTAAATTGTTAACTGTGAAAAACACTCACAAGTCACTCACAAGAACACACAAGCAAAACAACAACAACAGCAACAGCAACAACATATCATAGGAAAAGTGCTACAAGAGGTGAGATGCTTTATGTGACTATATTTTATTTTATTAATATTTTGTTGTCCGGGGCTGCTCACTCCCTAACATAAGTGTGTATTTGAGTGGCCAATGAGATGTGGCGCCTTCAGAGGCAGTATGTAATCATGCTATTGAATAGACTTGTACAAATCATTGGGCCAGTTAACAGGTTGTGCTTTCTTGTGCAAATTCAAATTCAACTCAATAGACCAATGACAGGATGGTGGGTGGTTCTTCTTTCACAATAATTGTTGGATGTTATTCCTGACTTTCTAGTCTGTATGGAGGAGAAAACCAACAAGAGCCAGTTATTTCTTGAAGCTGCAGTAGTGTGAAGCTTAAAAAGAGGACGTTTAAAAATGTGTTTCAAAATAGCATGTCAGAATTTCTCTCAGCTCCTTAAGATTTTTCAATCACGTTGTCTTTTCCTTTGCCATTCATTTTCCTGTTTTGGAGCCAGCCGCTTACGAATTAGGACATAATACATTGTTGTAAATTATGTATATAAAGTATGTTTTAGGTAAAAATGATTAATTTTACTTTCAATAGGATTAACTGTAGTGATTGTGAACAAAGCTTCCCTGTGCACTGCTTTTCTCATAAAGGCCATTCAATGGTTGGATGGATTTTAGGGGCACTCTCCTTTGTGTGAACATGATGATTTTTAAACTAGACCGAAATAGTCTGGCAATGTTACTATTTCTCATTATAGAAGCTTGTCCACCCAGAGAGAGCACATACAATGAACTATTCTTCTCTCCTTTTCTCTGTCTGTCTCCATCATCTTTTCTTCCCCCCCATTTTCTCACTCGTCCTCTCCCTCTGTCACATTTTGTGGGCATTTTTCAAGTTTTTCATACCATAATCCAAAGGAAGGATTCAGAATTGGCAAAGAATCGTTCCAGTCAAGCTAGTTGGACTCAAATCAGAACAGATCATTAAAAAAAAAAAAAAAAAAAATCACTGCCTTGTTACAATCTGGGCAAACAGCATCCAATAACAGACTTGATCATAAGTCTTATTCTAGACTTAGAGGGTAATTGCATTAGTCTGAGTTTCTGAATTTATTTTTACTCTGATACTGGGACGTTTAAATTCAATGTGACATTGATATAAACATGAACTATTCTCTCCGACTGCTGGAAGCTACAGAAACCAAGGATGTGATGCCTTGTCAGTGCACAAACTAGAGGGGCTCCACTGGCAGTGAATAGACTTTGTGAATCCACATTGACTTTTAACTGTTATGTCTAAATGATATTTTCCTTATAGTAGCGCCATCAGGATCTGAACTTTAAAATGTAACCTGAGTCATTTGAAGTAATGTCACTTCTCCCAGCTCCTCCAAATCACTGCTCACAGGTTGTATCAAACTGAAATGAGCATTCACTGACCAGACCAAAATATCTCAGGACATACAAACAGCATAATTTATAATTGAAGTTCGGTGTTATTTCTCATTTAGAGCTCACTTTAATCGCACAAGGGGCTTTATCTGTAACTGAAAACTCAGGCAAAATAATGTGATCATTGCTTTCCATAAGATAAAACCATTTTTCCTTTCTACAGCTTGTCTTTGGGAATACCAACACTAGTATTTTGTCTTTTTCTTGAGAGAAAATAAAGGGATTTCATGGACTGAAAGGACTGAAGTTGTGAATCACATCCTCACCTTAACATTGTGCACTTTCTCTAGGATATCTGTAATTTAATAGGAACCAAGTCTGTTTTTTCCATCTCTGCTGTACTGACAACTGATATAGCTTGTATGGTTGGAAGAAACTATTTAAATACAAAACAGGTGCATAGAAAATTGCCGGTTTACATTAAATAATAACACAATATTCAGTTAGTAATGTATTCTGATTATGACCTCAGCACAGATGTAGAATATTTTCCTTGATTTTGTTTGTTATCTATATGGCCTTTTGGGTTTGTGCTGACTTTTGTGCAGGTGGGTGGGAGGTTGTTGCAGAGTCCAGTCTTCCAAAAGATGATGACCGACCTTTATGAAAATGTGTAACATCTGACACTACCACCCATTTTAACTTTGCTCCCTCTGTCCCTTCTCTCCCTGGATGAGCAGATGACTTTAAAGCATCTGAAAACCTAAAAATTACAGGCCATATGTAGGATCAAAAAAGCATTAAGTTATTAAAAAAGTGCTTGTGAACTCGTTCACTTTTCTGGCTTTTCTGGTTACCTTTCATATTTCTTCCCTGATGCATTCGCCATTTGTGTGGTAATAAAGTGACTAGCAATGTCACTAAATAATTGTCTGCACTTATCCTACCAATGCCAGATGTACTCAACAATGGAGAAAACCAGATTTGTCTTCCCTGCACAGTGATATGCTGGGTACTCTGTTTGTTTTCTTATGAGCTAAGTGAAATTGTTGAGATAAGTGGTCATGCTGAAAGAGAGAGCTGTATTCCGCGATAAGGCAAGAACACAGCTCACAGACAACAAGCCCTGCCACTTTTTCCTCCTTTCTGCCTCCTCTCCGTCCCTCCCAAGCTTGACAAGCTTCTGAATATGGATTCTTTTGAGGTGTCAATAATTTGAATTGGAACTGTTGGAACTGCAGTGGATGCAAAAAATGAAAAAAATGAAAAAAAAAAAACAAAAAACAAATAAACAAACAACAACAACCCCCCACCCCCCCCACCCCCCCACCCCGCAAAAAAAAAAAAAAAAAAAAAAAAAAAAAAAAAAAAAAAAAAAGTGCCAATGCAATCTAACAACAACAGCAATGGCATTGTGGGAGAGAAAAATATTACATCTAAAACAATGAGACAAGGTGGTTAATCACCCAGTTCATTTCTGATTAGCAACATGAGTGGTGTAGGGACTGCAGGAGAATAGGGAGGGTGGTTGTTGTTGTTGTTCACTGGATGGATTTTACATTTTGCAGTGTGTTGCTGCAGTGATAGGCTCTCTGCCTGGAAATAGCAGTGGCTTTGCATCCAGCAACACCAGCCATGGTCACACAGCAGGAAGTGATGCCAGAAAGAAAAAATGCTGAATGCTGAAGAGGGTGTTGGCACAAGCGAGTGCTGTTCTTAATGACAGGTGCAAAGCAGAGATGAGCAGTGGGCCAGAGGGGAAAAAGACTTGCGCATCAGATTAGTAGTTATGCTAGTTAAACACTTGAAGATATCATTTTACAGCTGGCTTGCAAATGCAATGCAAACCTTGGCTTGGATTTGTTGTTGCATCAAGGACCTGTAAAAGTTATGGGAAAGCATAATTTTGCAAAAGTTTTGGAAAAGTAATGGTAATCTGACTAAAGCAGCAATGTTACAGTGACTGACAAAATAAAATTTAAAAAGAAGGTGGAATCACTGTGGCAGCACTTTAGGATTCCTGTGCTGTGCATTTCTATATTATTTTGTATCACCCTGGCGAGGAAAGTAGCTGAAAATAGCTTATTTTACTGCTGCAAATAGATACTGTATACATTTTTGTTTACAAATTTGGTTACACACATGATTAGTTAGATTTCTGATTAAAAATTTTGTAGTTTTCAGTTTGGACATTACGCTAAAATGTATGGAAAAGTCACTGAAAGCAATTGGTAAAAAGTACACAAACGTGCCCCGCTTGACATTTTACCCTCTAAGCTGCTGAAGGAAGCATTAGGCATTGTTAGCCCTGCCCTGCTTTCCATTGTGAACCAGTCCCTTTCCTCTGGTTGGGTTCCCCAGTTTCCCACATAACCTAATTTCTGCTCTAGCTCAAAACTACAGACACATCTCAAAGTTACAGGTCTTATCTAAAATCTTAGAAAAAAAATCTGCAAGCAGTAGAGATGGCTCATGGAAATGAGATTTTTGACAAATTCCAGTCGGGTTTTCGTTAAGCACACAGATATGAGACTGTTCTCCTTTGACATCCTGATGCAGTTAAAGCGTGGTGAAACCTCCATTCTAATCCTGATTAAGTTCAGCCTTTGGAACAGTTGGTACAGAGAAATTGGGTTGGGATATCTGGGGTTGGTCTTCAATGGTTCTCGCCCTATTTATCCAGGAGGAAATTCTTTGTGTCACTTGGCGTTAAGAAAGCTTCTCTGACATGCTGTGCTCCACAATGGTCCATTCTATGACCAGTGTTATTTTTGTTGTATATACTCCTGTTAGGACATATTATCCAGCAATCTGATTGTGTCTTTTATCATTGCTATGCTGATGATATTCAGTTGTATGTATGCATAAATCATAACATCCACTCAAATCTAACCACTCTCCATAATTGTGCTTTGGAAATCAAAAATGGATGATCCAAAAATTTCTGTAGCTGAACTGAAGCAAAACTGAAATGCTTGTTTTTGGTTCTGGTCAAGCCTCACTGTATATTTTTCAGTTTTAGGTGCCCTCGCTCCTTACTCCAAGTCCTCTACTAAAAACCTAAAGGTGATTTTCAGCTCCTGGTTAAGTTTTAATAAACACTTCAACTCAATTATTCAGTCATACTATGCACATGATATAGATATGAAAAAAAAGTTCTGTGTTAGCACTACCTGACCTAAGCACAGCCTTTGATGCAGCAGATCACTCAATTCTTTTATGTAGACTAAACAATCTGATTGGCCCCTCTGTTACTGTACTTGATTGGTTCAAATCTTATCTCACCAATAGAGAATTCTTTGTAAGCATGGATGAATGCTCATCTAAAAGCCGTAAAATGAAATGTGGTGTTCCTCAAGGTTCGACTTTAGGACCCACACTTTTTAATCTTTACATGCTGCCACTTGAGAATGTCATCAGGAGGCATGGCATAAATTTTCATAGCTATGCTGATGATACACAGCTTTACATTTCTGTGTATCCTGATGACACAGGGCCTTTAGATGCCCTTTTAAATGATATTTTAGATATCAAGTTGTGCATGATAATTTTCTACAGCTCAATCAGGACAAAACTTAACTAAGAATGCTTTTTATCATTTGAAGAACTTTGCCAGAGTGCGACTATTTCTCTCTCAAGCCAACACAGAGACACCAGTTCATACATTTATCACCTGTAGAATTGACTATTGTAATGCTCTACTTTCTGGTTCATTTAGCTCACCTACAGTTACTTCAAAACTCAGCTGCTCATGTGCTGACCAGGACCAGAAAGAGAGCATGCATTATATGAATTTTAAAGTCTCTGCACTGGCTGCCTGATTGTTTCAGATTTGGTTTTAAGATCCTTTTATTGGTTTACAAAGCTCTTAATGGTCTTGCTCCTACCTATTTATCAGATTTGCTTTTAGCCTATGAACCCTCTACAACCCCCAGGTCTTCTAGTAGTGGCCTTTCAAGTCTTCCTAAAATCAGAACAAAAACTCAGGTGAGGTGTCCTTTTATTACTGTGTTCTAAGTTTCTGGAACGGCCTTCCTGAAAACCTGAAGGCAGCAGGGAATATTGTATTTTTAAAAGTAAACTGGAGGCCTACCTTTTCAGCCTGGCTTTAAGTTGAATTTTAGACATTTATTTATATATTTAGTCATGCATTTAAGCCTGTTTTCCATTTTGGTCTATCCTTTTCACACTTTTCTCACTTGTTTAGTTTTCAATACCTAACCTTTTATTTTCTGTTTTTACTCACTTCTATACAGGTCCTCTATTTTAGTATTCTATTATTCTATCTTTAACTTTTAACCTTTTATATACTTTTTATCTACTGATTAGAGTTTTACTTTTGTATTTAATATTTATTTGTCTGTTTGTTTGCTTGTTATTAGTTTATTAGCTTAATAGTTTATTAGTACTTTTATTTTTGCTGATTTATTTTATCTATTCCTTATTGGTCTTAATCCTGCCTCTGGTGTTTCCTCGTGGCAAATTGATGATAGTGTTTCCTTAGCTCCTGATTTTATTGTCTTTTTTCCCTCTTTTAATTTCAAATTAGAGGCAATTATCCATGTCTTTGTTTGCTTTCGACTCGACTCCTGCACTGTGCTCTACTCAAACCTCAACCAAGACACTGTAGTTCAGTACTCTGCAGATAGATGACTAAGTAAACTTCACACTGATCCCATATCACTCCAGTCCTCACTTCTCTCAGTTGTCTTCCTATTCAGAATTTAATTCAAGATCCTGCTCATTACCTACAGTACTTATTCTAGACAACCTCACCACATCCCATTTTTTATTCCAAAGCAGTTTGTGTTTTTTTATTATTATTATTATTATTATTATTATTATTATTATTATTGTAAAACAGAAGTGCTATAGAAATAAAGTCTTACTTATGTAGACTACTTACTTGCTGTCTATAGTGTGGATTTTAGTTTACATAGCATGATACTATTTTGTGTCTTGACTGAAAAATCCATATTATCCAGGCATATCATGCTGGATTTATTCAACAGCTCTTCAGACCCTGGCTTTACTTGTGACGCTCCAGACTCCTCCATTTGGCTGCTGCAAGCTCATCTGAGAGCAGAGCATGGGAGCGGGAAGCCATGAAACAAATTAGATAAATGTTTTTTCTGGAGGAACGTTTAAATGGGATGCAGGAATCTTATTGAGCCAGTCATGCCTGAAATTGAGTGAAATCACATATTAACAGAACACAGAAGATTCTGCGCTCACCTTTTGTTAGCTCTGGTGCTCCTGCCATTGTCTTCTATGCAATTCTTGACATATAAGACCCTGAAAGAGTGGGTTTGGGTTAGAACATGCACACACAAATGTTTATTTAAACACACACACACACACACACACACACACACATTCTCACACATGTACACTGTGCAATGTGTGAACACACACACATGCATGCACAGGTGTACAGGTGTTTCATATACACACCTCTTTTCCCTTTATCTTTCCACTCCACTACACTCAAAGTTAATTCAAAGGTCACTGATTTTGCCCAACCTGACTGTAATTTCAATATAACCACACAAAGGTGCAGTGAGGCAATACTGAAACCTGCTGGGGTGGAGAGGCTCTAGCTGTACGGAACAAATGAAATGAAATCTGTGAGGAAAAGAGTGTGTGCGTGGCTTTCTACACAGTCGCTCCCACGCACTCACCTGCAAATTACCTGTAAGGGTGTATTGTGTCTGACTTCTTTTTCAGGGACACTTCAGGTACATTGGATTTTTGCTTCAGTGATGCAACATGACTAAGTGGAGCACTCTAGAAGAGATTAGCCCTTCTCTCCTTAGCAGACTTAGAACCATTCAAATGCATTTCATGTTAGTGAGAGCAAATGTTCATAAAGACATAAAGACAGACGGTTAAGGACTTTGCACACCAATTTTAATACAAAATTGACACAGTTTTAAAAATAAATACGACTTCATGTTGTGTCAGTCACATTCACACACTGACTCCGATATTTTTGTATTTTTTCACAGCAAGCTAAACAACTTGATGAGACAATTTAATAGACTCGCACCAAAGTGTAAACATCGCATGCATGAACTGGACAATAAGGCAACTCAGCCAGTACACATGACTGGGCCTACTGGGATCTCCACACTGCACCGAAACACTGATACTAGCAGCTCTGCAGAAGAGTGTGATAAACAGACCGATCCCAGGACAGCTGCTGACGAGGATCTTGTCTGTGTGTTTCAGCGTTTTGAGGCTGTGCCCTGAGGATCTGCACGTCCGGTTGAAAGGCTGATCACCATAGAAACTGAAATGAACCCGTTCAGTTTTTGTGGTGACCACCGAGTGCGCACTTTTCTGATGGCATAATGTAGATGGCCTATCAACCTCCTTGCTGCTCTTTTTGTCTTGTATTGCGAATTTTGCAACAGTTAGAATAATAAAATGCATCGGCCTCAGCATGCAAGGTTTCCAGGTTTTCCAAGTTTTATTGGGTGACGGACTAAAAAAACGCATACGGAAAGTCCAGACTTGGTGTGCAAAGGCATCATTTTACATTAGAAGTTAGGAAGCTTCAGCACGTTACTATGGCCATGTAGCACATCAGATAAAAAGGATCTTAAAGTCATGAAAAAAATGCCAATTCACTCTCTTAGCCTCATATTTTTGTCACATGTATCTTTAATTTACATAGCCCTTAAGCAGGTAAAGGCAGCGGCGTGGTGCCACTGCTTTTTTTGTCAGCTTCCCCTAGTGTAGAGGACTAACTCTTCTTTCTGTCTTTACATGCATTAAGTTGCTTAGACAGTGACAGGTAAAAAGGGAATATTCCCTTTGCCTTTTTTCACTTGCATGTTTGTGCCGCCCCCTGCTCTCATATATCTGTGCATCAAAGCTCCCCTTCACACCTTTAGGGCCATCTTTTATCTTGATACATTTCAATCCTCTCTCCCCATGCTCTGAACTCATCGCCCTTTTCTCTTCTCCCGGGATTGTCTTAGAAATCTGCCAAGGAAGCGCAACACATGTACCACTGTCTCAAACTTTTTTGCTGTGAAATTTCTTTATTAAAAGAAGTGATTTGATTTCAACTACAAAATTGTGTGGAAACTCATCCATGCTTTAAGTGACTGATGACCTCATGATCTGCACAAGAACAAAGGCCAGTGTCAAACAAATATGCCATTATGTTTTATGGTTATGTTCTCTATAATACAAATGTAGCCTATCCTCTATATAGCTGAAAGAGTGCTGTTGTGATTGAGGCCTGAAACCCAGAGATGAAACATCATTTTCACACGGACTAGAGATACCGCAGCCCTTAGAATGAGGTTTCATCTTTCTTGTGCTCATGACATTATGAACATTTATGCTGATAATTTCCTCCTAGATATAATTAATTATAGACCATTAATGTCTAACAAGCCCTGAACTTTAAAAATTAAGCTAGAAAATTGAGGAAATGCTTCATTCACTTCTAAACCCTTTCACACTAGGTGGCTTCTTGACAATGAAAGATCTGTACCTATAGAATTACCACACTTTTTTTTATTTTATTTTAATTTATTTTATTGGGCCCTGAATCAATAGCAGCTCATCAAAAACTAGGTAGTACTTTAATAATTCAAGTTCATATTACATTAAAATACATATTATTCATCGAGGACAGAATAAAGGGCTTTGTGATCACAGGACGGTGTATCATGTTCACATGAATGACTTTCACTTCAGAAAATTCTGTTTTTCAACCCAACAAATGCAAAGATAAACGGCAGTGCCTCAGTGTGGCTCCGTGCATCCCGGTGTTCTCAATCGAAACAGTCAGGCGTTACATGCTGAGAAAATAAATGACAGGTGACAAAAAGGCAACACGGCAAGCCCAGCAACTCTTAAAAAAAATACACACGTTAGTCTACACACAATGCACACTTTAGACTGCTAACCATATACATTTTGATGGCAAAGATAGTGACATGCAATACTAATCAAATGATGCAGTTTTAGCTGTGATTAATCTCAGAATTTCAATAGTTAATCATCATTAATCACATTTTTAATCACATGTTGTGTATGCCATATTTTGCAATTCAAAACATTTTATCAGTTCTTAACAGATTGGGTTTATTATGAAGAAAAATAACACAAAGAAAAAAACTGACTTATGTTATAAATAAGTGCAATGTAGACCCAAATCACACAACTTCTCAAAAGTTTGAACTGTAGTCCAAACTGAAAGCTCAGCTTTTAACGCTCCTATTATTTACCAAGTAGCTAGCCCACAAACAAAAATATGGGAAATACTGCAGCTGAATAATCCTTGAATTGTGGCCCCGCACATCAGTACACAGCAGCAAACATGCACACCAAGTGGTAAACTAGACAACTTACCTTTTGTGTTTCCACAGTTAGCAGGCTAAATATAGCTCAAGGGCTGTCACAGCAGGGTATTTTCATTTTTAAATGGTGAAACATAATTCCACTTGACACAAGATGCATATTTCTGTTGATTTGTCAACCGAGCCATCTGGGAGTTTTTTGTTTTGTTTTGTTTTGTTTTGTTTTTTAATAAAGTGAAAAGTACCATGCAGTGACATAGTGGTGGTTAGCAACACAGCCAGCAGGCTGCAGAATGCACAGTCGCTTCTTTATCCAAGTAGGAGTGCCCTTAAGGGAGAACCCCCCCCCCCCAACAAACAAACATGTGATTTATACAATTAAATGCTTGTGATTAGTGTGTTAATTAATTCACAACTTCAAAGATAACAAATCACGTCTAGAGACAGACGTTACTCTTTAAACATGGCTGATGCCTTTTTAAACTGGAATGTTCCTGTTGGCGCTATCAAAGGAATTTTTTCATGCCTTGTTTTGTTAACACAGGCTCATACAGGCGTTACTGAAAACTGGAAGCAACCTTTTGCTCTTGGTGAATGTGGATAGTAATACCCTTGTTTCTTCTGTGGCATTTGGCTGTTAGTTACAGCTGGTGTTAATCACAGTGACGACATCTGTCCGGTTTCTTTCTTTCTCACGCTGTTTGCCTCTTTGTATCTTTAACTCTTGGCCTCTTTCTCTACACCCCCCTGATGCTCTCTGCACCAAGCGGCACACTTAGTAACCTGTCCAGACAGACTGACAGGCTCATCGCGCTACCACCCAAACTCAAGGCGCCTTGTCCATGTTGCAGACAAGTAAAAGTCTCACGCGGCAGCATGTTGTCTGGTTCCACCTCGGCTAAGGACAAGCAGGCCCATTCACTGCTTGGGTGTTCATATTTTAAAGGCTTTGTTTGACCAGTGAGGTTTTTGTGCTGCACAGTGGAGGCTTGGGAGGGGAGCTGTAAGGTTCACAGGGTTTGCTCCTTTCTGCTGAACTGTTTTCTAGTTGCCATGTTTGATTCGGTTTCTCTCTGTCTCTCTCTTTCTCTCTCTCTCTCTTTGTCTCTCTCTCTTTTTCTCTTTCTCCCTCAGACACACACACACACACACACACACACACACACACACACATGCACACACTCTACCAAACACGAACACACTTTTCAGCCAAAATTGTTCAGTGCCAGACATAATTCAAAAAAGACAAGAACTCCTTGTTCACTGTTCCATATCAGTCAATTACTGTGTCTGTATTTGTGTGTGTGTGTGTGTGTGTGTGTGTGTGGGAAGCGGAGGGGGTAGATTGAGGGGTGGTTGGTGATTTTCTGTGTGTGTGTGTGTGTGTGTGTGTGTGCATGCATGTGTGCGTGCGCCAAAACAGGGGACAATGTGGGTAATATGTGTGTGTGTGTTTGTCAGCCCTGCCTGTGTTAACAAATCATCAGTGTCCTAATTTCTGATGTTGCTCAGAGGCTTGTTTCCAGTCCATAGACAAATCTGACAGTGATCAATAAGCTCCTGTCTGTGTGTGCGTTAGCGAGTGTGTATGGTTGTCTATGTGTTTGCATGTGTTAATGTGTGTGTGCGAGTGTTGTGAGTGCTGGGGTGGATCATTAAGCTCCTCCAGGGATGACACTGTTCTGGCAGACATCAGGGACTGGGCCAGCCATGTCATGGAAACAACTGAGCCTCCACACTGTTAGATAATCAAAATGTGTTGCAAAGTGGGATAGACAGCATGGCACTACATGGCAACCTCCTTCTGAAGTGAGCTGACATGCTTCTTAACTGGTCCTCTGAGAGGGATCATGCCATGAAGCATTGTTAATAGGGACACCTCTATCGTTAAGAGCTTTTGCAAAGCAACAAATAAGCAAGCAAAGAAAATAAATTGGGTCTAAATTCTGCCAAAATAATGTATTGTGCTTCTGTCCTGGTAGGACTGCATCATGGGGTGGCAATTTATTCCAGAATTTATTGTATGAAAAGTTGGGGGAAAAAAAAAATCTACAAGGGCAAATGGCCTGCACTCCTTTGAAAAGATTTAATGGGATTATTCCACTTGTCAAAATCCAATAAACCAAGGGTTTCTAGTCCTCCAGCCATCAGATAGGGCTATTATATATATATATATATATATATATACATATAGCAATTGAATAATATTCATTTAAGAGTTTAAAAACCAGTCATTTAAAAACCTAAACCTATTACAGTAATTATTTTTTTAGTACTGTTATGTAAAATGTAAAATCCCAGAAATATAAAATACAGTGTATGCAAGAAAAAGGATAACACTCCTGCTCCCACAACTTGTAACATCCGTATTACCTTTGATGCATGACAAAGGTAAAGTGAGTCTGTCTTATATCAAGTGAGTGGCACAACTGTTGTGCTCCCAGATCAGGTGTCCTTTTGTCAAGGGGCCGCCTTCTGTTTGTGCTCCTTTCTTTGAGAGTGTGGAAGCACGTGGAAATGGAGTAGCAGTCTGATTCAGATAACCTAATCAGTGGGATTTGGCCTACCAGATCTTCTGCAGGCAGTCACATGGTGCAGGTGGCGGTCTTGCGGCCATTGGTATTCTCTCCAACAAAGTCTGCCTCTCAGATCAACTCTACAATGTACCGCTGGGAATGGGATTAGACCCTGTTTGCTGAGGCCAGAACACCGGCTCCTCGTGGAGAAAATGTGGCACTGTTAGCAGCACATTCCCAACTGCTTCCAGATTCACAGCACACACTGTGTGCAGCCCATCGGATACAGCAGGGTCTTCTGTCCTAATTGTCATTGGTGGATTATTTACTTTTCTGCTGCTGTGACAAACTGCCTAAGTCCCTTTTTACCAATCTGCATTTTTTTCCCCCATGAAGTAAACATGCATGTGTTCCTTTGCAATAAATAGCTTTTGCAAATAATGAATAAATGGATAAATTAATAAGCATCACTCTAGTAATTAAAGCTATTCTAAACAGTTTAAATTTCAGACATTCAAGAGGAGCAGCAAAAACATATGTCTACTCAGCACCTCTGCATTTGTATACAGGCAGATGAAGCAAGAAACACGCCAATCAAGACAACAAAATGTGCTCTAAAAATAGCTATCTTCAAATTATAAACCAGTTTAATTGGATTTTTAATGAAAAAGTAACAACACAATTGTATAGGAAAATGAGCAGTGCAGCCGTCTCTTGTCTCACACTTTTTTTTAAAAAAAAATTAAAGAACACTAGATGAGGAGCTACGTATTGTCCAAAAGCGAAAGCCCATTATGCGGTTGCATTCATTTCATAATTACACCCATCTCAGCTAATCCACCCGCTCATTTCAATAAGTCGAGTTCCAGTTGACTAAATCCCTGACTATTTCTCTTAATTCATTACTCATGCCTTGGTTGACATTTACTGAATTCATGGCATATGGGTGTAAATTAATACCATTATGAAATTGCTGGCTCTAATGTGTGGTGATTTAAAATAGATAAAAAGCTATTTTGAATACTAAAGTTGAGTCATTTTGCTTAATGCAGAACATATGTACAGTGCATCCTTGAGAGCTGAGACAAATTTCATTGTTGGCATTGCCAATTGTTTTGGATTAACAAGTGCTCAGCCATTTTGCATTAAATTTGTCAATTATGGCATCATGCTGCAGGCGTATATGTGTTAATGTGCCAGTGTGTCTGTATGCATGTATACTTTTGTGTGTATGTGGTTGGACAAAAGTGTTTGTGCATGTGTGAGAACAGCTTTTTGAACATAAACCCTTGCATGGGCATGCTTGAAATAGACTCAAAAGAACAAGAAAGACATGAAGAAAGTGGGAGCAAGAGGAAGTGATGGCACAAGAAAACATATGACCAAGAAAAAAAAATGTTTTGGGATGAACAGGTACACAGTGAAACAGGGCTTTAAATGTCAGGACCTGTGCAAAGACGAGCGAGAAAGACTTCCTGACCCTGGTTGGTCCCCTTTTGATAGCGTTGCCATGGGAACAGGTGTCAGAGCCCAGATGAAGGGCACTGGAGGTTGAAAAGTCTGTGTGTGTGTGTGTGTGTGTGTGTGTGTGTGTGTGTGTGTGTGTGTGAGAGAGAGAGAGAGAGAGAGAGAGAGCGAGAGTCAGTGACTGGGATGTCGTCTAATCTGGTGGTCTGGTCATTTGTCATCAGCAGTGTGAAGACCAGTGTTGTGGTGCTCACAACTTGGATGCGCACACACACACACACACACACACACACACACACACACACACACATACAAACACCCACCCACACACACACCCACACACACTAAAGCCACTGCCCATTAAAACAGGGTACAAGTGACACTAACACTTTATTTGAATGGGAGAACATAAAACTGTCATAACTGTGCCATGATAGTTCTCATGAACATTAATGAATATTTATGATAGTTTTCATTAAATGTCATTCAGTCAGTCACTCTCCCTGCAGAATGGACATTGTCTGCGCTGTCTGTGATGACAACTTGACATTAGCCAAGTTTAATTTCTGCCGTTGAACTCTGTGGATTTAGACTTGAAGCACTCTGTATGTCATTTGAGCAGTTCACTGCAGACAGTTTTCTTTGTGAGCATTTGGAATTTTAGGTCCACTGGCACCACCTGTCCTCAACATTTCACACCGGATATGCTTTTTAATGACACAAACGCATAGGCACGAGTTTAAATGAACTGATTGATTTATTTGTCCATGCGAGCACTCACAGCAAGGTGCTTTGGACAGAGCTCTCCACCAACTGGCGTTTCAGAGGCGCACTCTGAACCAAGACTCAAGTCAGTGAAAATAAATAAAAAACATGAATTTAAATGAGAGCTCCGTTGCAGGCATGGCAGCCAAATCATGTAGCAAATCAGACACTGCCAAGTCATCTATGGACGTCCAACTGGCTCTCTCCTAAGGCTCTGGTCTGACACCCCAGTAGAGTGCCCAGATCTGTCCTTCTCTCTCTCTCTCGCTCTCTCTCACTCTCTCTCTCCCTCACTCTCACTCTGTCTGTCTTTCTGTCTCTGATACAGCTTGGGACTGCAGCTGGGAAAGCATCACACCACCTACTTGTGCTGTTACTTCAGGGTCAAAGGAGAGACAATTTCAGCTGCCCTGTGGTCTTAAAGCAGAACACAGGAGGAGGGTTAAGTTGAGAGGTTGAGGCCCGGTGAGAGACGGGGGAGAGCTTGAAAACAACTCAGTGGTGAAGACCTCAGTAACGAATCTGTCGAATGCTGGCGCATGAATTCCAAGTACTTCTGCTGAGTATCAGTTAAACCATTAGTGATGGTGGCAGAGCCAGCCAACAAACAAATTAAGACAATAAAAAAAGACCTCACAAAAAGCTGCAAAGCTCTGGTGCATATTCGAGAAATGTGTTAGAAACATAAACCATCTTGCCTCGCTAAGAATTTGCCCACAGTGTGAAACAAAGCTAATGTGGGTAAATTATGTAAGCCAACACAAGCCATGCTGTTGTTTTGGCGTACAACATTTTATGGCAACTTTGAAACAGACCCCTGATTGTTTGATATAAAAAGGTTGGTGGCACAGTTGGGGACAGATACATTTGAATTTATTAGAAAATCTTCAATCTTGGCTTTTTGAGCACCAATAGGAAAGACACAGACACAGGCATTGAGAGAATCAGGTCATTAAATATGGAGTATAACATGACTCTAACTCTTCTGTATTGTCTTCTAGTTTATAGCCAGTGTTCAGTCAGTGTAAGGGACAGCGGCCTTACGCATAATATTCAAAACAAGTGGGCCATTTTATTCCAGCATCTATAAAAAAAACGTTGTAAAGCACAGCTGGACTGCAGCCGTAGAAATGAGCGATGCCTGCTATTTGGATGCTGCCGTGTCCTTTTATGACTTTTTGGGAGACGGTGTCAGCTCCCTGTGACAAACGGTGGCTCTCAAAACCGTATCCGCCTGTTCAACAGGTAAATCATTCCACCTGAGCAGCTCCATTCTGTCAGTCTGCCCTGGGGGCTTTCAGATGCGAAAGAAGAGAGGGAATACTTTGTGTGTGTGAGAATGAGTGTGTGTGCGTCCACATGGGTGTGCAAGTCCTTGATTACCTTAAGAATGGGAAAAGGAGAGCATATCTTGAGCGTGGAGCTTTGTGCCACAGTTCAGTTAGGGGTGCGTAACAAATGGTGAAGGGTGTGTTTCTGTGTGTGCCTTTGGGTTAGTGCATGCCGTGTGGAACAGTCTAATATGCAAGCAACATTTAACAAGAAGCTCTATTTTAATGGCTCTAAAGTCTATTACAGTAGTGGTGCCACCTGGCTATTCTCAGCCAATGTACTCCTGATATGAATAATGGGGTTGGTTATTCACTTTTCCATCCCTGTTTTATGAGCTCTGCATCCTTAAATGAATCCACACTCCCAAAAATGCAGATACAGCTTGCTGCAAAAAGACATTTATATTTAAATCGTGATCGGAGAACAGAGGTGAATATTTAGCCTCCCTCCTGCTTTATAGACTCTGTCTGTAGGAGTATATAAACATTTCCAAAAAGAAAGTAGTAATGACTTTTGCTGAGAAGTTGGATATCACTTTGTTGGATTGCACATCACAGCGCTGCATTGTGCCAATGCAGATGAGAAGGCGAGAGGAGGCAGAAAATGAGCTCATTCATTGGGCTAGAGTCCTTATTCTGCGAGGCTACAATCCGTTCCTTTTGGTGCCCGCCAGCCCCTTCTGTGCTGCCAAGCAGCTGAATCTTTTGCGGAGTCATGGGCAGCATGGCAGGGCAGTGTTGAAGGGAGAAGCCAAACTGATCGGTCTTTTCAACTGCGGCCAAAAGCTGCCACCGTAATAAAGTTAGGCCTTGATCATGTTGTTGTGATCCACAAAACACACAACAGAGAGAGATAGAGGCGAGTACACAGGCAGGCAAACAGACCCATCTCTGCTGACACACCCCCTTCTCTGTAGCCTGCTCTTTTCTGTATTCCACCCTCCTTTTTATGTCATTAGCCATGTTTCAATCATCATATTTTTATTTTCATTTTGACATATTGCATTAGAAAAGGCTGATGAAACAAAATTCGTGAAAAAAGGTGTTCAATTTCGCGAAAAAATGAAAAAAAATTATGTTCGCTTGAGGTTGTTTTTACTCTTTCCAAAAAAGAGTTAATGCGCTAAATGGAACATGGGAACACTTTATTCACATAATGTATTGCATGATGTAGCGGGTAGCCAGGGAGCGATTCCTCTGTCAGACAACAAACAGGACAGTAGAGGAGACACTGCGCTGCTCTGTGAAATGCTGAACTGTGAATTGCTTTGAGCAGGTGTGGCGTCATGGATCAGCGCCCTGACAGAGAACACCTCCCTTCCATGCGTAATCACTAGTCTAATAATTTACCACAGAACTATCAAAGAGCCACAGTAATTGTTCTGGTAATACAGACCAACTATTTGTAATACCTGCATCATTTGATTGTATGTGCTGTGCGGCAACGAGACGGGGAGTGGTGTTGGGCTCTGAACTTGAACTTGGAGGCGTTGTGAGGCAGAGGGCAATCAGCATGACACTGCTCATATATGCTAGATGATGTGTGATCACAACAAAATGAGCTGTTGCACAGCCTCTCCTGTGTCTCTTGGCTGCATTTGATCAGTTGTGTATACTGAGGAGTGTAATAACCACTCTTCCCATGGAGAGTGGGTCATGCAAACTATTCATCTTCTGTTTGGCCATACCGCTCGGCGTTTGTTTACATCGTATAAGAGTCTCCTTCCCAGGATAATTCACATAAAATAGCTAATGGAACCTCACATTACGCATCATTTTCTTTTATCGAATGTTTGAGATGCACTTAAAATATGCAAAACATTTTAGATAGAAGCCCAGCTACTGTCTCTCTCATGCTCTCTCCCTCGTTATCTTTCTGTCTCTCACACTCCCCCTTTTTTCTGTATCTCTCTCTTGCAATCTCTCGCTGTCCCTCTCCACTGTGTGGAAGCAAAACAGGTGTGGGTTCATGTCTCCTCCTGACCACTCAGAGCCTCTCAGGCACACACACACACACACACACACACACACACACACACACACACGGACACTGCCTCTGACACATTCACTCCCTTACAGGTTGAACAGTCAGGACCATGTGTTAGGTCCAGATGGGGCTGCTCTATTACTGTGCTTGGCTGGGCTGGACTGCACGGATGCACAATTCTAAAGCTCCTAACAGTCATTTTCAAACTATTCCTGCTAAGGTCTGCAAACTTATACACCCAATCTTGGCTATGATGATCTGTAACTATGTATCTTATGCTTAACACCCCCCTGCAGGGAGCTCACAGTGAAATGAGTGCAGCATGGCTTTAACACTTCCAGGATGTGGGGCTTGGAACTCATGGGGGGCTCTGTATGCTAAATAAAAGTATGCACTCACTGAACTGCAATAATATTACTATAATTCGCTGGTTTATACGGCCAAGCAGGAATAACAATTGGAACAAACAGGGCTGTTGTTACCCCACTGCACAACACACCTAAACCTATTTTGGACTGAGACTGTGAACCATACAGTGCTTTGCTCTTTGAGATGTAAGCCTTTTAGCACACAGAGCCACTGCCTAGTATATTGTTTGAAAGCCGCGAGGGCCTTGACAGTTGGTCAATATGTTGAACTTAGAAAGTAAATAGTTGGCAATATAAGAAAACTTTTGGTGCACAGGACAAGAGGGTGAGTTTTTAATGTGGTTGGCCTTTTAGAAACGCTTTGGTATCAAGATAGCAAACAGTATCTGCTTTTTTACTGTCATATTATCTGCTGTTATTTGGTTGGGTTATTTGGGTGGAAGATTGGGTTAGATTAGGGAGTATAGCTTTAAAAAAAATCAATAGTGTTTAGAATTGCGATTTTGTTTTTGCAGTGCTCGATTGTCTAGCCCCTTGTATGGATATATGTCTTTGTCTTACACCTGAGTTTCATATGATGTTCTGGCACCTACATTTTAGTGCACTCTGTTAAGCTAGATCATTGTGCTCATGCTGAGTTAATAAATTGGGAATTTTGAATGAATCATGTTTAGACTGTTTGTAACCCGATTTATCATATAAGATGTTTATTTCATCAGGTGTTCTGCAATAGGTTGTATTTTAAGCTCTATTTATACATTTCCACTCAGTCCGTTGTGGTAAATGACATTAAAGACAGCATAGTGGACTTTGTCTCCAGCAGGGAAGGTGGCCACTTCTATTGGAAACTATGAAGGCGAGGTGAGGGAGCAATGGTTGAACTAATGTATTAGAAAAGTATCGACTTGTAAAGAATATCATATTTTTCCAGGGAAACATGGTGCATCAGAACATGACATCCTGCAGAGGTATTAGCTGCAATGAGGAACTTGCTTCAGCCTGCAGTGACAGAGAGGAGTGCATTAGTGGACAGAAGGATGGAGGAGTGAACAGAGGAAAGGAGGGATAATTTGGTCGGCGGAGGAATTGCTGCCGCATTTCCTGTAGATTCACTGGCAGCAGTATTCTTTAGCCAGTGCACTTCTCTAAGTTAATTAGCGGTTGCCATTTGGCTTCTTAACTGCAGAGCGTAATAATTCAAGTAGTGACAGCAGTTCATGAGCATTATCCTATTTATTTATCAAATCTGAATGTGTTGGGATACATACTTTCTTAGCCAGAAAGCTACCTATTTATCAGTGGCCAGTGTTACGCAACTGATCATAAATTCCTTTAGCACGTCAGTTTGTGCATAAATGTATTTTCTCATGCTTGAATTATGGCTGTGCTATACAGCTGTGGGCCATAATTCTGCCACCCCATTGTTTTTGTGGAACTGAAATGAATAGCTTGTGCTTGCTCACCAAATAAACTTGTATCTCACTCTGTAAGGTGCCCTCATGAATAATTGGTATCACTGGTTACTTTCCACACAGAAATTCAAATCATCCCACATTTGAAATACATTATTTATGTCTTTACTTGTGTTGCTTATCTTTTTATTCTTTTCGGCTCATTTTTACCCAGGTGGATAAAAAGTCTGGGGGGTCATAGTTTCCTGTTGATTTACATTATTGCAAAAGTAAATCAATTTGAACTGATATGCAAATGAGCAACAGCTATTTTTTAACATTAAATGTTGAATCTTGTCATTTTGTGAAGTGGAGATAGGAGATTAAAAAGAAGCTTAACACCTCTAAGGGTTGTGTTATGTGTACAGATATAACTTTCCCTGTGGTTGTTTTATTCACAGACCTGAATGTGTATATCACATAAGTGGGTCTAAAGGGGAATCTCTACTCTTCTTCAAAGAGTATAGCGTTGCATGTTTCTCAAAGCATGTTTTCTTTAATAAGATAGTGGGTGCAGAGCAGTTAAACAAGCAACATTTTTAGCCTCTCGCTGAATTAATTGTGCTTGTGTCGGTACTGTTTGTAAAAGCTTTCACCTCCATGTGTGTTTGTGATCTGTCCCCTTAAAAAATAGAATGAAATTAAGATTTTCCCACTCAGGTTCAGTCACATGTCTCCCTCTCTTCTTTATTTTGTTCAAAACTCAAAGTTGCATGTGTGACAGCATGAACACTAAGGCTGTCCTGACTGATGAGGGTACAAAAGATGTGCTTGTATCTGAAAATAGACGGGGATGAATGACTCGTCCTTACTTTAAATGAAAGCGGTGTATCCAGTGGAGTCAATGGGGAGAGCAGGAGCAAAATGCAACTTAATGAGTGTTGGACACTTTCACACATCTGCAATTAAAGTGTAAACTGCATGTTTGGAGCAAATTGTAGAAATTTATGTTTCTTTTATTTTCACAGTGGAAGGCTCTGTTGGTTTGGGTGCAGTGGTCTTGATCTATTGGTCTGTGCATCACCAAATGACAGCTGCACTGAGCCAGCGCTCTAATGTGATGTGAATCTGACAAACATGAGATTAAAATCAATGACACGTCTAATTTGTAACTGATAAATATTTCATGAAAAATATTCAGGGCAATTGGCCTATGTTAGAATGAGTTTCCAAGAATTATTTCCTGAAGATAAGATATGCATTCCTTCATAAAAAAAAAGATGGAAATCAGCTGTAATAGTCTGGCATAATGATAATAAAATTTGCATAAAATATGTAATTGTTAATTTGAACGTGTTTAGGTAAATATTTGAAAGTATTTTCATATTAATTTGAAGCCATATCGCCCAGCCCCAACGCTAAATAATAATTGCTTACCTGACTGCTGTGGTAGGGATGCTCCTCACTGGGTTGTACTACCAAACACTACAAGTCTTTTTTTCGTTATTAATGAGGTTCAAATCGAACACCCCCCAACCTCAGACAGGCAGTCGAGGGTCCGAGGTCAGAGAGTGTTGTTTTCATTTATTATTTCCTAAATGTGAGTGTTGAAAAGTCCCCCGAGGCAACCAAATAAATAAACCTGACTCAAAGATGCTCTGCTTCCCCTCTCTCTGTATTTTAGCAGAACTGCAGGTGCAGAGGTCTGAGACATACAAAGAAAGAAAAGGAGCAACGAATGTTTTTGTGGTAGTTCGAACGACACCGAGCTGGCGCAGTCTTTACAAAAGGCGTATCACAGTGCAAACAGTTATTTCCTTTTCTTTTGGAGTGGGTTAGCCAAGATTTTTTTTCCTCAAATAAATGAATAAATAAATAAAGCAATACATAAGATGCCTTATATCTCTAAAATTTAAGCCATATATGACAGTGACTGAAAATAGCTTTCTTGTATAGCACTCAAACTTCATTCATTATGAGTGGGTGAGCAAGTTTCAAACGTACACACAGTACCCGATTCTGCAAATGACATATTATTGGAAATGAGTAGGGTGACATATTTCTCTGAAAACTTTGTACTGATTATATTCCCTGGTAAAAATAAAAAGTTGAAAAAAAAAAAAAGAAAAAAGAAATAGAGAGACAGGTTCAGGTAAGTGCTTTCTTTCAGTTGAGCAGCTCTTGGCAGCTGAACTTCCGAGACACTGACACCAGCGTCTGTGCCTCTAAGCTTGTGAAACACTGTAATACACATCCCTGGAAGCAAACAAACACAAGCTAAATTCCCTTGTCTCTTAGCATCCCTGCTTTAAAGTGATAAACCCCAAAATCCCTGTGATATTTCATCTCTTTATCAACATCATTCTGGAAGCGCCGCCGACTACGTTCTTGTTTACTCTGGATTTCCCCCCCCTGTCGTCTTTTCTTAGGGGAGCTAAATCCCTCTCCTCCTCCTCCTCCCCTTACTGCTCCTTGATGCCTCTACATTACCCTGCCTCTCTCTGCCTCCCTCTGATTAATTACAAGGTCAGTATAAACAAAAGGGAGCAGTTGTTCAGATGTTCTGCTATATCATTGGCGAGAGCTATATTCATACTGTAGCCTTTCATTTATCAAGACTCGACCCTAGGCTGACTGGAGCCATTGCCTGCCACGGTAAGGGCGATTCCAATTAAAGTAATGGACTTGCAGGTTGATGTTTTTCTCAGCATGCGCAATAACACAGTCATTTATATGCTGATTTGCCATTTTTCAGTGTTGCAGACCGCTGGACGCGCCCCATAAATCCAAAGGGTGGCTCTGTAGGGTGTAACTCATCAAGGACAAGTTTTGTCCCAAATCAAAACAACACTGATGGTTTTGACATTGAAGACGGAGTTGGTTTGAACTGCGTCAATACAGTAATCCAACAGTAACAGCTGGTTCAAAATAGAGCAGCTAGATTATCTCTGCACTCTTCACATCACACTGATGTACTCTAAACTTTCTTGACTTCCTGTGAAGGCTAAGCCTCACCTTGCCTTACCTCTTTCTCTCTGGAAAATTAATCCAATTTATCAGTCAAGTTCATTTGTCACATGTAATTATATCAGGTACAGTCAATTCCTCAGGGAAACCAGAATTCTTCTTCACTTGAATACACCTGCCAGAAACACAAATATCCAACCAGAAAATTCAAAGAAGGGTTATTTTATCCCTTCCGAAACTCGACACACATATCTAAAAGACGCTGTTCTTTATAGAGCATTTCTTGAATGGAAGTTGTCACCGGCTCAGATTAAACATATTACTAACCAGAAAAGGTTGAAAATGCAGACATGCTCTGGAGAACATGTAGTGTTTTATTAGGGATGAAGCAGAATGGTGAGGAAAAGCTGAAATAAGGTCTGTTTTTTTACTTTGAATGCTTTGGCCTACTTAACTATACCAACAGGAGTTGGAATAGTTGGAGGTGGAGTAGTTGATATAGTTCCATTTTTTTGTTTGTTTCTTTCTTTTAGGTTTGGTTTGTATTTGTTTCTTTTACCTAGGTCTGTGGTACTTGTTCGTTTTTGTCCGTATTCTTTGATTTTACTGTATTCGGCACCTAAGCGTGATGGACTAGAATTGCTATAATTTATGTTTACGTGTCTGTTTCTTTTGGACACCAGGAAGATCAGCACCTGCATTTGCGGAATCCAATGTGATCGATCAAAGAAACAACAATAAAAAAAGATTGCTTGCCTCAGCATTATCATTAAACTATTATCATCATACCAAATCATCATCCATAGTCAGAAGTGACATATAAGCGGATGATGGATTGTGTGACCAGTCAGAAGTAACTCACTGAGCTCTAAATGTCAATTCAGTCTTTGCTTTAGCTGTTATGGTTTTGGTTAAATATAGACACAGGCAAAGTGGTTTTGGCTAAATATAGACACAGACAAAGTGTAATGCCCAGAAACGGCCCACAGAGATGACCGGAACTGTTTTCATCCAATCACAGCAAATCTTTAACCTTATTGAAATTCTTCAGTTTTTCATCAGGTATCATTGACATGCAGCAACCTTTTTGAACCTTTTTAACCAATCCCAACTGGTGCAAAACATTGCTATCCTCACCCAACTCATTTTTTTTTCTATAGATGCACTATAGCCTTTTCGAGAATGAATTATTTAATAATAAACTTGTTGAATGTGTTTTAAATGAACTAGGTCCACAAAAACACATTCTTCACATATTTTTGTAATGAGAGCTTTTTTTGCCCTGTTCTGCGCAGCCTTTCCCACTGCATTGTCACATATAGTTAACACACTGATACCCCCGCAGGGAAAATACATACCTATAAATATTAAACACAGGTTGTTTTTTTTTTTTTTTTTTTTTTTTCAGACTAAACCAATGTAATCCATTAATTACAGCCCTTTTAAGGAATACCACCTGAAAGCCAGTTATTCACTGATACCGCACATTTTAAAGCAAATTTCCCAAAGCCACATCGAGCGTGTATTTGATTTTAGAGTAGCCTGTGGCTTCTTCAAGACCAGTGGTACGCAATCAATTTGTAAAGACTCTTGTTGAAAAACAGCACTACTCAAGAAAATTACTGTGTAGCTCTCTCAGAGGATTTATAAATGAGGCCTGGTCCTCCAGGACCATTGTTAATCTGGACCAAGGTCACCACAGCGGCCAGAGAGCTCCCCTGTCTAGTGTGTGTATACATGTTTTTGTGTGTGTGTATGTGCACATGACATGGACATATGTATGTGTGTGTTCTTGTGTGTGTCTATACATGTGTGTTTGAGAAAATGAAGACCCACACACCCCCTGCCAGACAGACAGAGGGACGTGAGGCCTTTGCAAGGTCAGTGTCACCCAGCCATGACAAAGCACCAGTGTTGTAAATAATAAGAGCTCTGACCTTTTACAGGAGCTCGATGGGCCATTTATCACCACCATGGACCTAATGTCCACTTCTTTATCTGGAGTTTGTCAGAGCAAGTACAAACAATGAATGGACATTCAAGTTAAATTTATTTGCATAATGAAAATCTGTGACCCAGCTGAACAAAATGTCAAAAGGGCTACCTCACAGACAAAGTATTAAACTGATATGCAGTAGTGCATTAGATTTACAGGCCAAACTTTTATTTTGTATTTCCTGTCATGATGCATTTTTATCCATCTTTTGATACCTTGTCACATGTAAAGTAGACGCTGGTTCCACCTGGACTTTCGACAAGTGTTACACTCATTTGTGTATGAGCCAGCAGCTCAAACCTGGGCTGCATGATCCCCTATTGTCTAAAGCAAACAAATTTATCAGAGGAAGCAGCTGTTCATATGTGCGATAGGAACATTCATGATGGGAATTAATCATTTTGTCCACACACATGCACAACATATATAGACTTTTTCTATAATTAATAATAACTATAATTTATAACATTATAGTTAATGGACAATTTTTGTTGCACATTTTTACACAACCCCAACACTCACGTTTATCTTCCTCACGGTGGGATACCTTCATACAAGGTCTCTTTTGTACAACATGAATTTTTTTTGATAACTCATTTTAAAGGCGAATATTTCTGCTTTTTTTGGTTTTATCTTGCATTCTCTCCCCTGTATATTGGATTTTGCGGAGGAGGGATACTTCCTTTGCACTTCTCACCCTATTTCAAGGATGTGGCAAAAAGGCAAAAATCTCAAAGAAGTATTGATGCACACTGCTGTTTTGATGGAGGACTACTGGGACCACACAACAAACTACCAAGACTGAATTTATCTTGGCTTCTTTCAAGGGCCTGACTGAGTGTCCACTCTAACACTCACTTTTCGAGCCATTTTGAAAGTGAAAGTCCTCAATACATCATAAACTTCACCCTCCAAGCCTGAGGCAAATGATACCAGGATCACCATTTTTTGGTTTAGGCTTGTTTCTCCGGCATCTCTACTTTATTAAATGGTGAATGAAAGAGAGAGAAAAGATTAATGTAAAGGCAGACATGTTGCTGTGACACAGCTGGGACTAGCATTCAGATTCACATCAAGATATTATAGTGTGTGTGGAGCACACCAGGAAGCCTCAGGCCTCCCTTCCTAATAAAACATCGGACATATCGGTCCCATATTGCTTGTCAATAAAGACGGCGGCCGCTGGGAGACAGGACATGAGAACAGCTTAATAGAAATACACTGTAGTCTTAATAAATCACGCTTACTCCCAGCAACAAAACAATGTCATGGATGTCCATATTTGTAAGGTTTTATTATCATGGAAGGCTTTCTTGTTTGATTCATTACTTACACCCAGGGAAACTACCTGCCTATGCAGCTGTTTTGTTTACATTCGTCTTGTTCATTCTTACTTATTCAGGCTGCAATCTTGAAATTATTTTCCAGACAAGCAAACGGGCATTTCTCAGTTCTAAATAAATAGAAATATGTATTCCTCATATTCCTTGGTAATGCTAAAGAATCTACTCTGTATTCAGAATACAGTAATCTTTGCAAGGTTGCATATTCTCTGCTTTTTGGAGCAAGGACCTTGTCTTCAGATGAGAGCATAGTCAAATATTTTGGGTGCAGCTGTCTGCATGGAGTTATTCTCTACGGCTGGTTTAGATTCTGGACAATGTTCCTACCATGGGGCAAAGACTGTTCTTTATTTAATCCTATTCTGTATTTTGATTTTATTATTAATTTTTTAGCCGTATGGGCTGAGAGGTGAAGGAAAAAAGTGGAATGACATTAGATCCAGGCTCTTAATACTCCAGTCCTGTAAACCACTTGTCCAAGACCTTTTCCCTGCAACCTTGACATTTCCACACTTCTTAAGTGGTGCAGTGTAAGGACAGGCTTGGCACATGAGTAAAGCAGATGCGACTAAATGTAAATGAAGACAAAGGTGCCAGCCGGTTTCAGTAAGATGCAAATTGCAAAGAATTTCTCCACTTGCCAGTTTACATCTTTTACAGGTTTTTTGTTGTTTGTGTATGCTCATTTCCACGTCCAGCATCTACAGAAGTGGTGATGTTCATTTGGAGGAGAGGCACAGTTTTACATTTATGTGTGCAAACATTTGTGTCTGTATTTATTTATGACTGTCTTTGTGAGCTTTGTGCATTGACTTGTTAAGAATACCGTATGCACCTCCTACGAAGGGACTCCAATCAATGGCCTGGGAGCTCTTGAGTCCTTCCTATTGAGGCTGGCAGGCCAGGACATTTTGAGTGAGCTAGATGAATCGGGCAGCAGCTCCCCCGATCGATAATGATCTGGACTGCTGAAGGAGGCAAAGAAAGTAGGGAGGTAAGGGCCCAAGGCAAAATGCAAACATCTGTGTTTGTTCAAACCAATTAATCGCAAGGGCTTGTAACGACACTGATCAGCCATCGTTCCCACCCTCCCCTCCTCCTTCATTATTGCTGCTTGCCATTGCCTCACCTTTTTCCTTGCTGGCTGGTCTTTCTATCTGCCATCTGTCTCTTTCCTGCTCCATGCCATTTTCCTCCACAGCATTCTATTTTCATCCCACCTCCTCTGCCTTGGTCCTCCCACTTTCCTAAACCCTTTCCACCTCTTCTTTTTCATTATTCCTCCCGGACTGCTCTAACATCAACCTTTATAGATTTTTCTGCCTTTTCTGCCTGTATATAACAAAGAAAGACAGAAACGATGATTTGAGCCCACGAAGTTGAAGCATGAGGTGTATGCTTTTGGCTGTCTTAAGGCACCGGCGCGCCCCTTCTGTTTGTCTTCCCCTCTTCTGACATCGCTCAAAGTTTTAGTCTAATTCTGAAAAATGTCCCAGCCTCACCTCCTCTCATCTTCCCCATTTCCTCTTTCTCCTTGTTTGCTTTCCTCTCCCTCTGTTCAACATCTCCCCCTCCCCAGACACAGTTGCAATGACTTCGTTCAATTTTCCAGCTCAATGTTGGTGGTCCTTTGTGGAAAGGTGACTGGATGGCTCCCCACCCCATCATTAACACCTCATCATTCAAGATGACACTGCCTCATGTTATTGTTTGACTTTCACTTTTTTTCACGAAGGATAGGTCCATGAAATGACTATTCAACCGTGATTTCGTTTTAGGCGGATTTAACACTTATATATTTTCTGGCGACACAATAACACCTATTACTGCACAGAATGGCAGACCGTGAGCAGTCACACTTCAGTTCTTCATATTATGAGGGACAAAAACTGACCAGAGCAGACAGGGTTGTGTTGAGGGTCACCCCTTTTCCTGGAACGCTTGCGGGATCGAGAGACAATACGAGTGGGAGACAGATTGAAAGCAACACGAGCTGTGAAAGAGGAGGAAAGGGAGACAAAACGTGAGGGATGGAAGGAGAGCAGGGGAAAGACAGAGGCAAAAGAGAAAGAGATGGAAATGTCAAAGTGGATCATTTCACTGGAAGATATGTCAGTCCATTCGCTCCTGAACAGAGGCATCCTAAAGGTCACATCAATAATTCTCCTGTTTCTCTAGCTGGCCATTAATCATTGGGCGGTACGTCTGTCATCATAGGGGGCTAATGAGATCTACATAGATCATTTTTTCCTTTGGCTGGAGGACAACCCCGCTCTTTAAAAAAAAAACATTCTCATCGATCTTGTATGGCCCTCAGAGGATCCACGTGTGTCCAGAGTGCGTGTTGTGCTGCACTGCCAAGCCATTTCTTCTTCTCCTCTGTGGGGCTTTGTGGGATACACATGGCTGACGGGACTTTTAAAACCATGTGTCCTGTTACAGAGTGAATCATATGACCAGAACATTTGCCCGTATTATCTGTAAAACCAACCTGGATTCTGTCACTGTACCTGTATAGCTGGACCCCCATTCACTGCCAGGGGGTTGGTCAGATGTTGGATTTGGATTAGGATTAGTCTGATTTGTAGCTCTGGTTTATATTTGAAGAGTCTGGTTCCAAAATGAAATAACACATAATTGAAAGTTGCACATACTCTTAAAAAATAAAGAAATAATAAAAGAAATAATAATAAAAGTATAAGTGATTGCTTTAACATTGTTGTAAATCCCCACTTTGAATCTGTTTGTCAATATTTAGGTATGTAATGTTAAATACTTAATAAAACAATTTCGGACTTAACACAAGCCAGTCTTCCTCATATCAGTGTACCTAGGACAAAACTACTTCAAATGGGGTTGTGTGGCTTAATGAAAGTCAGATTTGGCGTAGGAAACCCTTAAGCTAGGTTACTTTTCCAAGGATAATAGGTAACTTATGTCTTATTATGTTGACAACATAATAAAACATATAGACAGCACTGTATAAGAGAAATGAATTTGAGATAAGGCTTTTTATCTAAATGAGTATTGACTTTAGGAAAAGATCTCTTCGGTTGTGGTTTTGGGAGAAATTTATTCATGTTCACAAATTTATATTATTAACTGTTTTATTCTCATTTGGGTTCACATTTGGGAATTTGAATTGAAGCTGTATTTGCCCTTTATTTTATTATTATTTTTTTTTTTTTTACTTTAATAGCTCAGGGCTTGTCTTGCATAGTTGTAATATTTTATAACTCCAGGCAAATAGGAGTCTCTATTCATGAATATTTACTGGTGTAACTGAGAAGCTTTGTTCTCAAAAATCAGATATAAGGCGATGTTGCATAATAGAGGGGTGTCTTCGCTAAATCCAGGCATGACGTGGGTCTGAATTAAACCACCATGTTCCTCAATCATCCTGTCAGTCAATTAATCAATGATCCAGATCAATAAAAATCTCATTTAACAACATCAACTGAACTATTCATCACGCTCCTCTTAACATAAAGGGAATATACACCTGGGATTCATGTGAAATAGCTGACTGCAAATGACAGATTGTTGGTAAGTGATGGCTCAAGAGAACCAAAACCTTGTCACATTTGTTTGACAAATAGCTGAAGGACCCGCTTATTGATTAATCTTACTCTTAGAAAAAAAAAAAAAAGTTGCTCTTTTAGTTAGTTACTTTCCTGACATTGAGAACTTTATCGAATCCAAACAAAAACCTTTTCAACTGTAATACGAGGTGCTGTTTCTGGCAGAACGCCACCATAGCTACAATAAGAAAAACAATAGAAACCACATGCTATGATCTCTCCCACTGTGTGGTGTGTTTTACCTGATAGCAGTTCTGTGTTTGAGCTGATTGAAACACTACCAAACCCCTTAATCCATGGCAGGCACTGCTGGGTAGTGCATGTGTGTCTATGTGTGTATGTGTGTGTGTGTGTGTGTTTTTATGTGACACCCATGTCAGGCACTAGTGGGGTGGCTAGTGCCCTGGATAATAAATATGTCATTTATTATGCATTTCAATTAAATCCAATATACAGTGCCTGTCAGTGTGATTACCAAACTGTCACACTCAACTGGCGACACTGACAACCTGTCAGAATAAAAATAATGTTTATATCAGGATTATTGTTGTGTGTGTGTGTGTGTGTGTGTGTGTGTGGCCCCACATTTTGTGTTACAGACAACAGTGGCTTCCATATCCTGTGCTCTCTTTACTTTCTAGTCCATGCATCAGTAATGCATCAGCATATTCAAAATCACTGAACAGTAGTAGGCTAGTGTTAATGCAATCTTTAAAAAAAAAAAAAATAACCCAAAGAACATCAATTTAAACCTCTCTGTCTCTCTCTCTCTCTCTCTCTCTCTCTCTCTCTCTCTCTCTCTCTCTCTCTCTCTCTCTCTCTCTCTCTCTCATTTTTTTTGCATTTATTTGTTTTATTATAGAAACAAAGTTCTTTATGTGATTCACAATAGATCCTCTTGTCTGGATGATGGATCAACATGGTTTTGAGCTGTACAGTGTTGTGCAGTCTCATCATTTACCGTCCTCTGACAAGGCTCATAACTATTCAAAACGGAGAGAAAAGGCAGCAGCTCCCAACAAATAAAGGTGAAAAGCTGCAAGACCCCTTTGACTCATTTTAGATTTGCACATTTGTTAAAAAATGCTGTCCTATTGTCCTCCAGTCTTTCATTTCAGTGGCGCCTGCATGGCATTTGAATAATGTGTTTTGTGATAGGCAGCAGATAACTAGCAGTGCCATTTGAAAGCAAAGAGTTATAAACATGGATCTGTTATAGCATTAGAGAGCATGTATTTATTAAAACCTAGCTGTCACTCATCATCAGCATTGTCTCTGACAGAAAACATAACATGCTGTGTAGCAGTACAGACTGATTTAGATACGTTTATATATATATATATATATATATATATATATATATATATATATAGTTTATATAGTTTATATATGTATATACATATACATATACATACATATACATATATATATGTATATATAGGGTTAGGGTTAGGGTTATATATATATATATATATATATATATATATATATATAATTGCTATATTCTATCCCAAGCAATATGAACTCGGGAGACCTTCTAATTGGCAAAATAAACATAAAACATTTGCCATCCACCATCCATCAAAGATATTTTTATTGATTCTCCAAAGGAGACATTTTCTCTTTTCACTTTGTGGTCAAGCACAGGGTCTATGTTTCTGAAGTTGGTAGGATGTCTTGTCTTGCTCAAGGACATTTGAGCAGGGCTGATGCCCGCTGTCACCTTCGCCTTCTGGTTCATGGGCAGTATCCCTAATCGCCAGTCTGCTGCCCACTTGATGATTTTTGCCAACAGAGGGAAAGCAAAAAGTTAAAAATTAGCATGAACAAGTATTAGTGTTTGCAGAAATCTTTTGAGGCTGGTTAGTCTGTAATGTAGAATGTATCTAGTATCCCAAAGGAGCGCTACTGATGGACACCGAGAGCTTGGAAAGCACAGCAGGGTCTTTTAGGAGTCCAGAAACAGTAATGGACACTGATGTCTATTTATAGTGGGAACAGCTAATGACAGCGAATAGAGAGCTGAACAAAGAGAGAGAGAGTAGAGCCACAGGCAGTGTCGTCATAACGCTTTCATACCGAGAGGACAGATAATCTTATCCAGAAGAACTCTACAACAAGAAAGAAAATCAGTTTGTTTTTCTTTTGTTTTTTATATTTCTTAACATTTTGACTTAAATTCCTACATTTCTTTTCTCTTTCTTTTTTTTTTTCTAAAACAAGGAAAAACCTCTGACAAGCAGTGAAACCATGTTGTTTGAACTTATTTAAATGATTTTGTAGATAGCAAGCCATCTGATGTGTGTCAAGATATTGTCATTTGTGAAGGCCTAGTACCAATGCTTGAAATGCTGACTTGCAATTGTACAATAGAATTTATGTTGTGACAAGATTGCAATTTTGAGAATATGTTCATATCAACATGCAGACAATGCAGATGACAAGATTTAGTGGTTTTATACTATTTGTTGTGTCCATTACTCATATACAGCATGGTGGTAATCACTATTCAGATCACAACGTCTTCATGTAGTTGGGAGGAGCAAGGAAAACATGTTTTTCAAATTCATTTTCCCTGTCTCTCTGGGCTATGCCATAAAGTCGTGACATGATTTATTTCTCTTTCTTTTGACATATCCAAGAATTACGCCCCGTTTAAAAAAAAATCCCTCTACGTACTAATTCATATTCTCTATATGATTGGACCATCAATACAGAGGGTAAGTGAAGGTCGCTCTGACAGTTTTATGGGTTGACAGGTTTGCCTGCCATGCTGCCATTGCTCCACAAAGCTCTGTAATGGTCTTCTTCCAGAATTGCTGATTGCATTGTAGTGTGACAGACGGCCAGTTCAAAAGATAGCAAATACAGTCACAGCTGCATTAGACTGAATGTGGCCTCCACTTGTTTGTTCCTGATAGGCGCTCGATAATTCAAAGTAGCTTAGCCTGGTGCAAATAGCCCTTTTCTCAAGGCTTGTATTTATCATGCTGTCATGGACTGGTAAGTAATATAAAATCATTGTTGTCATTCAGGTTATTATGAGTGAGATGACCAAGGTGACCTGCTTGTCACTGATCATAGATCAGTACTCCAACTTGGTGAACATTCATTAAATACAGGGGCTGACCTTGCAATGCATTTTGCTCTGAGGTGAGAGATTTCATTTCCTGTCAAAAACAATAGCGAGAGGGAACAGAGGTTTTACAGAAGGTTGACTTATATTATAAGCTTTGGAAACATCTTTTATGTGAAAAGTAGCGGGCAGCAAATGCCTGGATCAATGCCATCTTAAGCATTAGATAAATAGTTATGAATTCTGCATATCTGTGATTGATAGTAATGATCCTTCCGTCTGAGCCTGTGTGGCTGCTTGTTAAGCTGACATGCAGATCTGCCCACCTGTTACAAATTTCGAATATTTATGACATGTTAGCAGACGACCTGGAGGAGGCACATTAATTTTGGTGTAGTCTCACTGGTTCCACTTCTGTCTCCTCAGTGGTAGACGTGAAATGGTGCTGTCCGTGGTGCTGAACTAGTGACTCTTAGGCGTTTAGGATTCTCTCTCTCTCTCTCTCTCTCTCTCTCTCTCTCTCTCTCTCTCTCTCCCTCTCTCAATTGTCTTTCTCAATCTACACTTACAGCAATCAATGTGGACAACCACTCAGGACAGCTGAAGTGCCTGTGGAGAGGTAGATGAAACATGAGTGTCATTAGTATTGTAAGTGATTGAGTGGCTTCTTCAGCCACTTTCTTACCCTTCACTTTCCCCACGTCACTGAGGGAAAAAGAGAATAATATCGCAGACAGCAAGAAAAGAGAAATGCCTTATTGACCTTGACCTGCAAAATACAGTTTACAAAACATTTTAAAGATTTGAAAAAGTGGTCTGCTGCTACACATGACCCCTGTGTATAGAATATACACTGAGGTCACACCTTTGTCATTTGTTGCCATGCCTCTGTCATTTCCCCTCGCTATCAGTCTGTCTCACACTGAGGGGAAAGCCTCTAAGAGTATGAGTGTCATAAGTATGGCTGTGCATGGCAAAACAATTGCAGCCTGTCTGTTGTATAATGGACGGGTTGAAATGTAAGTACTGCACTCCATCCATGAAATCAATGGTCCACTGCTTGGTAGCTGGCCGACTCGCTCCTCAAAACACACCCAGGCGGGTGCCATAAAGGATGTTTATTAGGCTGACAAGTCGACACTGCAGCTCTTTGTCATGCTCTGATAATAGGGGCTGGGCGCAGACCAGCGGAAGCTATGCCTCAGCTGGTTAGGAGACAGACAACCCCTTTAGGGGTGCCGATAAGAAAGGAGAGGGCCAAATAGATGAAAAGAAAGGGAAGGAGAAAAAGAGAGGGTGGTGTATTCGTGTAGTTGGTGCCTGTCTCATGGCTGGAAGACAGAAGAGTAGAAGGAGGCAGGGGAAGGGAAGGAAAAACAGTTAAGAAAACTGGAAAGAAGGGAGTGGAGAGAGGAGGGGGCAGAGCAGAGAGAGGGATTGAGGCAAGAGGACAGTGACTTGCAATCAGTGCTTCTTGGGAGGGAGATCTCTTGACAAACAAGACAAGACTCATATTCGAGGAAGGCCTACTCTATTGCCATTTTGCCATTTTCAAGGACTGTTCCTATGATGATGACTTTACTTGAAACGCTCAAATGGTTGTGGCAGGCTCTCACAACGCATTTAGTTTGTCAGAAGACTGCAGAATGTGCTTAGGACAGTTTTGTCATCTGTTTAAGATTTGTCCAGTCTTCTCTCCTCTCTCGTCTTGTCTTCTCTTGTCTTGTCTTGTCTTCTCTTCTCATCTTCTCTTCTCTGCTCCATCATTTCCTTAATTTCTTCCTTTCCCACTTTAACTTGTTCGTAGTTTAAATGATATATAGATTTTACCATGCCATAATGAGCAGCTCTGAATTCACTGTGTGCCCAGACCAGATGCAAGCTATAAATCAGCTAATCAATGGCACCAAAGTGAGTCCCTTAACAATATTGTAGGAAAACGGCATGAATGGGCCTCATTGATTCAGCTTCACAAAGTCATTATTTCTCTTAGAAAGGCTGACCTTGAAAGACAGCAAGTGCTATGTTTCTCACTCTGCACTTCTCATTCCAAAAATGCCCGGCTATGAACAATAAACCACTATAATTAGACATTTCTTTTCCTCATTGATTCCAGTTTGATAATAATAATTTACATAATCCTTCCCAATCAATGGATTGTCCCATCTTGCACCTCCAAGGTCATCTTTTCACTCAGTAAACCAGGTCAAAGCAAGAGGAAGAAGCGGGGTCAGATGAGGTGTGAGGAGTTTCTTGCCAACTCATCATAAAATAGTGCAACACACCACCATTTTCCAAGGGTCAGTCCTTTTGAGTCAGCTCTGCAAAAGGAAGTTCCCAGCACCATTATGTCATCTGGGACAAGAGGACGGAGGGGAGAAAGCACTACGAAAGAAGCTATTTTAATTAAAGCTGGCAGATTTACTTGCCAAGCTGGGTTTAAAGCATAGGCAGTCCAGGCCGATGGGGGCCAAAGTGGCGGTCGTAAAAATGACTTATGCCAAGCAGGGGTGGAAAAGAGCCCCCGGAGGGACGGATGGGGGAATTAAGGTGGGCGGCTGGAGGTTGCTGTGTAATGAGGACAAATAGCCGAGACGTTGGTCGTCTGACAGAAGGTCTGGAGTTGGCCTGGGAAATATGCAAAAAGGGAAACTTTTCCACTCTGTGACATTTTGGCTCACACTATGTCATCTTTATTTGTGTGGGTGGAATAGAGGGGGGTTTTAGAAAAGGTGAAAAAAAGAAGTTTAATGTTGAAGTACAGCCTAATATGCCTGCTTCCCACCAGATTAGACAATAAACTGTAACACTTTGCTGAGCATGGTAGAGTCACTGTTGGATATCCTGCTCAAAAAGTGATATAATACTCATTGCTGCTATAATGCTATAATGTTTTAATACTCATTAGTTAGTAATGTCAAAAGTACCATTGTAATATGTTTTACTACTGTATGCCTGTTACACAATGGGTCATGCATCATTGTTAACTTCAAAAATCATTACAACTATTTGAATGACTCTCCACACCATGCCATGTGCTTCTTTATGAGTGAAAAATGAAAACAAAAATCTTAATGTCCAATGAACTTGTTATCAGTTAGCTTGATAAAATGAGCAGCCAGTAACCAAAGACTGTAAGTGATTGGTGCCTGTAGTATTAGTACAGTAATTACAGTACAGTAACTTTTAGCATTGTTTTGACAAACATTGTTTACCATGACCAAAGAACACTAAAAGAAAAACCAAAGCAAAATTTTGCAGCTTCACCTGGACAAAAAAAAAAATCTTCCCTGAATGTTAAATGCTAAATTAAATGTTATTAGGCTATAAGCACAGTAATGGCCCATTCATCTCCTCGTAATTACTAATTTAGTATTAAACTGTTACTTGTTGCAGAAGTATAAGTGTTCCAGTAAGTAAATGATCATGATTGAGCTGTGTTGCTGCTCTGCCACAGGCTGATGTTAATCAAACGACCGTGATAAATGAGCAGCTTTAGTGCAGTTTCGTTGTATTTTGGCTCTTTATATCCAACTTGGCCAGCCATGTTGGGTTTGCTGCATTTGTCAGTCCACACACTGCCAGTGCACTATCTCAGCACATCAGCTCTCCCTGTACCCTCTCAAAAATTCAGTTTCAACCATTTAATTGAGATAAACTTTATTGATCCCCAAGGGGACAACACGGATGTGTTATTATCATAAAAAAAAACAAACAAACAAACAAACAAAAAACATGTTTTAATTATCTATTTTACACATTTATTTTAATATTTAATCAAACTCTACACATGGCCTTTTTGCAGTTTTAGTAAAAATGAAAAAAAAAAAACAAAAAACAAAAAACAAATTGAGAACATGTTATGCAGATGTTATTACTCACTGAAATGCAGTTCATTAGGTCCCATGGTGTGATAGTGCTGCAAGTGTACAAGTTCCCAATGATAAGGTGATCTTTCAGCATATTTAGACGCCTACCATACCATTTACTCAAAAGAGATGGGGGGAAGCAACACGATGTAAATGAAGCCCTTGTAGGAATTATTTGTCTTTTTGGTGAGCGTTACTTTATAAATGATGCAGTGCTCCTTTTCCTGCTTTGCTGCCATTGATTTACATTGCGCTTAAAGCCCAACTCTTAATTCACCACTGCTTTGTTGATTGTAAGTGAGTCTTTTACATCTAATTCCCCAACAACTCAATGTGCTGTTAAGTACAAAAGTAATACTTAGTGTATTACAATACCTTTACCTTTACTTGGGTGTGTAAAGCTGAATGACGATATTGAACATGTTGTTGTAAATTTGAGGTGTTGGAGTTTTGCTGTTGGTATTCATTGACATTCTTTCCTCCCTCACTGACAACTTCAACTTTTTTTCAGTGGATACAAAGCTTCAACGCTTGGTCAGTCAGCCATTGTTTAGCTAACATAGTACAGCTCTCCTCAAACACAAAAATCTCTCTTGTGACAGCATTTTGCGCACAGCACTTTTAGATGGTGCACCACTGGTGCGACTTTGTTTTCGTTCTGCCTGCAGGTTTGTGCCAGCAATTGTCACTGTGCGACCATTGTTCATAGAAAAATGATGTACCATGATGTCCTTTTTTTAGAGTGAGAACAGAAACACAGGTGCAGCTGAGCCTTAACTTATTTCTGACCATTATAATGGATTTAAAAGTTGCCTGTTGGGTTGAAGTTTATAGTAAGTTTAATGGAAGTAAATAAACAACAAGATGATCAGTAAAGAGGGAGTGGATGTGAGTGAACCCAGTTTATGGAGCAGAACACAGCTCGTGGACTTCCATCCCCCGATTGTGTGATTCTGTGTGTGTGTGAGGTGCACAGGAGGGGCTGCAGGTCTGGAAATGAAACACCAGCCATCAGGCATCCATACATGTTGGCAGTGTGTAAACATCACACCTGCCACTTTCCTGCTCCAATGCTACAATAACCCAATAACCCTGCAAATGTCCGTGTGTGCCTGTGTCCTGTGTCCACTCCAGCAAATGCAGCTCACCTTGGCTCTGTGTGTGTGTGTGTGTGTGTGAGAGAGAGAGAGAGAGAGTGAACATACTCTAAATTCATTAGCATCCTGTTCCTTCTCTAGGGTGCACAATGACAAAGATAAGCAGTGTTTTATTTGAACTGCGCCTATGTATGTGTATGTGTGTTTATGTGTGTAGGTGGGTGTTGGTGGTGGTGATGTGTGTATGTGTGTTGGGGGCTGAATAGGGAGCATACTCTTGGCAGCCGCCAAATACACGCGTGTACATGTGTGAAGTATGGTGCATGCAGCAGCTGTTGACTGGTTCTTGTGCCAGATTGAAACGGCAATGAGGAGTGAACGAGGGGCCACCTCATGATATATTGCTGCAACGCATATCACTGTGTTTTTATGTTTTCAAGGATCTGGATCGTGTGAAAATCATGCAAGCATTTTCCCTTTGCTTTCTTGCTCATTTTCTCTTTGTCTCACCTCCCACACTCTATTGTGATTTCTCTGTATTCTCTTTATTCGCTCACCCTCTCTCTCAAACAGTTGGATGTCTTCAGGAACAAATGATGTGATGAATTGATTGCTGTGAAAGAATAATCCCACCCACCCCTCCCTCCTCCTGTCTGGCTTGCTTTCTTACCAGTGACACTGGCTGCTGCAACAGCAGATGTGTCTGGGTATATGACAGCACTGTCAGATTTTCTTTTTCTCTCCTTGTAATGGAATTTATAATTTATAATCACCATCTGTAAATTCCTTTATTTATGTCTTTGTCTCCTTGAGTCATTTTGGAGGGAGATGGATCTTTTTTTTCTATTGTAAATAAACAAAACAAAGAGCCGGGGCAATTCACTAACAGATTTGCCAGGCACGGTGCCATCTTAAATGCAACAGAATAATAGATGCTACTCATTCTATTAAATCTAGGAAATTGCACTTCCCACCCTCATCCAAATGATCAAAAACATAGGCACACATACAATAGTACAACAGAATGTGTTCAGCTTTGAAGTGGGTACAGAGCCCCTGGCACCATTAAAAAAGAAACTATATCCAAGTCTTTGCGACTCGTCTTCCTTGGTTGTGATTATCCTGTTTGGATTCCGAGGGACAGAACTCCATCTCACTGTTTGAGATTGCTTTGGTGCTATTCCAGATGCTGATTTTCAGCGTACAGACTAAAGAGTGGATTGTCACTCAGCGGGACACAGTCGTGCTCCTGGGAGATGTACTCACTGTGCCACAATGTTTGGCTTTTTTTTTTTTTTCCCAGAAATGAAAATAGATAATAAAGCAACTTCACTGCTGTATATTTCACCAAGCCAATCAGAGGTTGTATGCTTGTGAAATGTCTCTTCTAATTCCCAGTCTGAGGAGAAGCTTCGGCTTCGGCTTCGGCTTCTCCTCAGCGTTTTGCTCCTAGACGTGCTTGACTACCCATCTTCTGGTGAGATTATTTTATTGGGGAAATCAGATGTGCCCAATATGGAACTCCTTCTGTGCTGCCTTGGTATTTTTTTCCATTTTCGAATTTAGAGTCTGTTCTTTGGCTGTCCAGCTTAAAGTCTTAAAAACCTCTGAATTTCTCTGCAACGTTAGGCCAATAGGCATTTACTCTACTGGTCCATTGCAATTACACCAAAGCACAGCTCACTATCCCTGTGAACACTCTTATAAGTTGTAGTGTGGTTATTTTTGGGAGTGTGTGTATGCATATCTTTGTGTCTGGTTCTGTGGGTGTGCTATTTAAAGCTTTAACCTGGTAAATAAATATTGTATTGAGGCTCAAACCTGACCTTGTAAAGAGACGAAGGTAGACCAAAAACAAAAAAATAAAAAATCATCACACCTTATACAGGTTATATGCAGAATATAACCTGAATGTAATGAATTCTCTCTCTCTCTCTCTCTCTCTCTCTCTCTCTCCCTTTCTCTCCCATTCTCCATTTAAACATAGAGAAAGAGTGTGAATCTTTCAGTATGGAGCATTGTGACCCCGAGTTCAGTTTAAATCACTCAGGGGGATTGGTAGCAGGTGCTTGTACGGGTGTGTATGTGTGTGTCTGTAGGAGCTGGTGCCAGGGTGCGTGCCCTTTTCTTGTGCATAAGGTACTTGTCTTATGGGCGACTCTCATCATCCTAATTAGATTGCCGTATTGTTCCTGTATTCAGACTTGCAATCAGTGAGCCAGTGCATGTTGAAGTTTAAGTGTTCATCAAGTATAGGTTTAATGTGCCTGTATCACATATGCACACACACACACACACACACACACACACACGCACACATTGCCAGCGTCAAAAGCCTCGATTTGTATCAAGTGCTGGCTCATGCCTGAAGTGGAAAATGAGAGTCACTTCAGTTGTCATTTGCACCATTATGAAAGCTAATCATCTCACTGATGCTACAATTTGTGTGTGAGAATGTGTTTTCAATAACGACATATGCAAAGTGATAACTTGTAATAAATGTTGTGCTTTTAAACTCTGTTTCTTGCTAAGTCTCTGCATGTGTAGGTAATTTTTTAGAGTGGGTGGATTATCTTCAAAAAGATGAACTCACAGCTCATGCAGCGCCCACCTAATATTCAATACCACACCCAAGTTGCTCCCACCCTTGTGCTCACTGGTGCATTTGGCTCTGCACCAATGCAATAAGTACATACAAACTGGCAAGCCTTAGCTACAGTATGGCAAACTAAGCTAAATTACAATAGCTATGGTAGGCGAGGAAGAGGGTTTTTGGGGAGGGGAAGTGAACTTGATTGGCCATTTGATTCACCCAAACAGATTTTAACAAATGAGATCACAGCCCCAGGACCAGCCCGAAAGACATTTTTTTTCTCAGTGCCTTTAGTTTGGATGGATTAGTAAAAAGTAACCTACACAAGTTTTACAGAATAAAAAATGAATCCCAAGTTAGAGTTATGTGTATGTATAACGAGCGAAAAGCATCTCTAAAGTATTTCTGTCCTCTCTTCTGTCCGTGCACAGGTACAGACCAGGAGATCAGCAAAAGAATCTACTACGTGCTCTCAAGGTGAGTGTGAACTTAAAATTCATGTGTGCTTTTGTGGTTTGCACAAACTATGTGGAACCAATTATCTGTTTCTCAAAGTCTCGGCTGCAGCTGAGGGAGAACAAGTCCCTGGTAGCATTGCAAAGCAAAGGCTACAAAGGCTTTTCTTTTGAAACAGTCGGCCAAGGCCAAATGTGTGCTTCTCGTACGCTGCCAAAAACATCAATGTAAATACCGTGCTCTAATACCTGCAGAACCTAACCCTTTCTAAGGTCTTTGAGGTGATGGAGGAGAAATAAACTTAAGGATAAATTCCAACAGAGCAGCAGCGTCAGTGCCTTTCGCCTTGCTACACTTTTAGGATACATCTTACGTGTCCTTGGAGAACTGCAAGATGAGGGCTGCATTTCTCGGCTGTACTTGAAAGATCCTTCCAAATGAAACAGTCTTCGATGAGGCAGCAACCGAGACAGGGCTCCTACCGCGGCCGCAGCCCAGACTTTTGAGAAGCAGCTGCTATATTTGTGCACGTACATGCGTGTGCAGCATGTATTTCATTCCCTCTGACATTTCAGTCACGCTCTCTGTCTTTGTGTATGGGTGTGTGTATATGTACTTTAGGATTATTATTTACTAAAGTGTTCACATAACGACCAACTGGACACAGTACCTGACACAATTAGAAACACAATTCATTCTTTTTCTCTATTCATGGCACATCTTTAGGATCCCGTGAGAGAGACTGCCACAGACACACTTTGCTCTATTCGTCTTTTAATGTCTTTTGAGACTCCTTTATATTATCAGTCACAGCGAGGGTTTCCGCTGTGAGGCTTGGCTAGACAGTTATTTAGATAAGCCAAGAGCCATCCGCTGTCTATCTGTCTCTCTGGATATACCCGTTAGCTGCATTAGCATTGGAGCGTATAGGAGCTATTCCAATCACTGTTGAATGAGCGCCACATATCCTAATGATCTAGAGAAACCATTAGTCTTCTTGTGATGGGTTTACTATGTGGCTGGATCCAATGAGTGACTGTATTGGCTTTCCACTTCCACAGCAGTATAAAAACCATTTGCTAGAGAAATAATGGGATAGATAAAAGGGGGTCCCAACTACTCTAATTAATTTGCATAGCACCCTCGTCCAAAACTTGGAAGGGCACAGGGTTTTAGTCTTGTTTTTTGTATACAGCGTAGTTAAAAAGAGTCAGGAATCACTTTCCTTAATGATTTCCTTTATGAGGTCTTGGTGTATGTTCTATAACCTCACCGATTTGTGTCAAGCTGATTTTGGGGAGTATTCTTGGTTAAATCCAGTGGTAATATCTGGCACACCTCAGTGTCCCTCCCCCCACCCCCCTTACACACACAGGAGGAAAATCTACAACCTCCTCCGTTGTAACAGAGATGGCCTGGGGCAGACAAGACTGCTCAGAGTTGTCAAGTATGAGCAAACCAAGTATAAAGTGACGACTCTATACTGTTTGGTTTGCCTTGGAGCTTACTTTACGATTCATTTGATTTGAGTGTTTCTGTCTGTGCGTGTTCCTCTGTATTATCTGTATAATCACACACTCGCAAAGGCGGTGATTTTGCAAGAGAGGAAGAGAGAATTAGAATAAAAAGGCCAAATTAATCTCAAAAGGCAACTGAAATCACCAGAGAGTCAAACCTCATCCCACACATTTTCTTTCCAGAAGTAGGAACCTTTCCTCTCAACACTCTCATAATGAGCAATTATCTGATGCATCAAACAAACCAACAGGCTGCTTCACATTCATAATAAGGCAAACATAGGCTGATTTACATTATAGGGTCTAACAAGGCAAATGGGATTACTCATTATTTGTGTTACTCAATGATATGGAATAATTCGAACAACAACAAACAAAATCGCTGCAATGGAGGAAACAGGACATGAGCAGCAAGGAGTAAGTACAATGAAACACGTCTGTAAAAGTGAAATTTCAGGAGCAGCAAATAGCAAATTTGCCAGCCCGCTTTTATACAGGTCGTTCCAGACCAAAGTGCCCTGATGGAAAAGGCAAGACTACCACTACTTTTGAAATGATTTAAGGCCTGCCCATGGACTTCATGCTGTGTACTCTAGCGAACAGAGGATTAAAAAGCCTATACTATAGCTGGGAATTAGACCAAGCCAAACCAAATATCAGTGTGATTATGTGTTAATGTAACTTTAACGTGTAATGTAACTTAGAGGACGTTCCTCTTGTTACCGTGGAACAAAAAGTAAGGATGTTTCTTCGTGATGGAAGAAGCCTTCTTCATCAGAAGTACGTAAGGTGTGGGCACAAAAGACACATTTCAGTTGTTCATGTCAGTGGATGGACTTTATTTATACCATAAGAGTTTGCTTCCATCCTCATACTTGCCCACAAATATTCTGTACTGAACATGTCATATGAAAAGTCATCAGTAGTACAATACATGTCATATAATTGCATTATTTGATAATGACCAATAACCAGCCTTGTTTGAGTAGACCTCTTTTTGCCCTGCAGTGGAAAAGCATCTTTAGTGCGTTCAAGACTCACAGTGGTAGGCGGAAAGGAAGGGGGAGGAGGGCGCTGCATGTTTGCCTTTGTAATTACTTCTCATAGGAACCCAAGCATTGATTGTTGCAAATGCCTATTGATTTTTAGCAAGGCTCTACACTGGCGCACGACTTGACTTTTGTGCTAAATGCCACAGGACGACCAACGTCTGTGTGCCTGTGATGTGTGTAAAATGTGTATGTCTGTGCATTTATGTGTGTGCATGCGTGTACCCGCATGTGTGTGCTCGTGTGTGTATGTGTGCATGCAAATGAGAGCGAGTCGGTGGAGAGCTGACGAAAAGGAAAGCCGCTGCATTCCATTTGGCTTGGGCGGCCTAATCGAGAGCCATCGATCTGGCCGGGGTGAAACAGTGTGCTTACTTGCACATCGAGGCAGCCAAAGGCTATCGGCAAGCTGTTTGTTCTCATTGGATAAAATCACAAGATTTTCCTCCCTGTGGTCTAAACAGATCACTACTTCAAAAGGTCAAAAACAGTGCCACAACTAATCAGCCAGTCACTTCAATATTTTTTAAAACCAAAATGTTAAGTGATGCCACATTATTCAATACAGGCCTTAATTATCTGTTAAGCAGGTTTGCCTGTGTTGCACATCTTGAGATGACAATATTTTACGTACAAAAGTCAAAAGTCAAATACACGCAGACATAAAACAGCTATTTAATTCAGTGTGGAGAGCTGCAAAGGTTTAGGTTTAATTTCCTGAATAGCTCCAACAATAGTTCAGATGTAGGTCTAATCTCTTTCTGTATCCCTGATTTTTGCTTTTTATATGCAGTGTTGCTTTGTTGCTTGTGTGCTAAATCAGTTTCATGTGTGTTATAGGAGCAAGTATCCATAACACAGTGTCATATTCCATTGTTGTACAACTGTCCAGGTGATTTTTTTTTTTTTTTTTTTTTTTTTTTTAATTGGCTTTATTCATTGTGACAGCCAATTGTGTTGATTTTTTTTTTTTTTTTTTTTTTTTTTCATGTACTTAACTGTAGAGCATTCATACCTCCAGGTCACCCAATACACACACACACACACACACACACACAGAGGGCTAGTTGAATCGAAAAAGCAATTAAAACTTCCTTTCACAGTGACGCTCACAACTGCAAAAGTCTGAAAGTCACAAATTCACAGCTTTTAGCATTTTCAAGGACTTTTACAAAGAAAAACAAATTGGATCCTGGAAGAAAAGCAATATTCTATGTTGACTGCTTTAGAAACATGTGACGCAGATTCTCTGTGACAAGAATATTCACATCAGTTCTGCCACTGACATTTTAATACGTTTACTGGTTAAAGTTGTTGTATATAATAATAGTGACACCTACAAATTAAACAAAGAGTGAGTGATTTCACATCTTGGTACTCTACGTATAAACAAAAAAAATGACTTTCCCAATTACGTTTACTTCTTTTGGATTGTTAAAGAACAAACATATTTCTAGTATTTCTGACATCACCTTGCTACTTTTGTGACATTGGCATATTGCAAAAAAGTGCAGAGAATCTGATATAATTGATTAAATAATGGACTTTTAGACCCATGGTGGAATTGCTTAGCTTCACAAGACTTAGACGGCATGAGATGCTTGGAGTAATTTGATGGCCATTTGTTGCTCTTTTACCTTAAAGTATAACATCCCATTTGTTTCTGCTGTTTTGGGGAAGCCTGATGACGACGTGCACTGACTCATTTCCTGTGTATTATGTACAAAGATAGACATGAAGGTGGGTAGGTAAGATCGAAATTTTCATTTTTAGGCAAACTCTTTATTCAAGAATAACTCCTGTGTATAGCACATAATGGTCCTCAACCTTCAATGCACTGATTAGTCAAAATCACATGTGTTACGTATTTGGATGTTGAAGGGTTTAAATATAGAACTCCTACAGATCTGCATTTTAATCATCACTAGCATTACCATTTTTACATAATGCATTTGGAAACATCTGCAAAGGGATGAGCAAAACAGGCAATAAAAACAGTTTTGTTGCCTGTTTTGCTCATGGTCCTGAACAGGATGCAGTTTGCTCAGTCTTGACGTGGTCTTGGCCTCCTCTGTTAGGGAATTACTGAACCAAAGATCCTTGACTATAGCCTTTTTGAGTGTGTTTCTGTGTCTTAAAATGTCCCTGAAGCAATGAAAAATCCTATATATATATATATATTTTTTTTTTTTTTTTTTTAAAGAGGAATAATTTATTTTCTGTCATTGATTTTCATAAAACAAGGTGGTTTGAGACATTAAAACATTAAAGTCCCCATGAAATGACCTCAAGTGACTTCGACCTCCTGTAAAACAGAGTGACATCATCCTGCACTAGTGTGTGTGAATTAAAATTTCAACCAATAAAACCTTCACAAATCTTTAAACTTCCTCTTTCATCTACCTTATCCCTTCACAAAAAATGTGTTTCATTCCCAACGTTTCAACAGGAAGTACTTAAAATCAACAAAGTAAGAGTCCATTTCATGGGGTCTTTAAGAGACATTAATGGTCCTATTTCACACTTGGTGCAAAGCTGTGCCAAGTGTGACGCAAGTGTCTTTTCTAGTCTCCAACCGGCTTCATTTTTCCGTCCAGCACCCATATTGTGTAAATAGCAAATGCACTCACGGACGTGTTGGTCTGAAAATAAGTCATGGTCAGGTGCATTGTTGGCACATTTGGCACGCATTTCTGAAATAAATGCCACAGTATTTCACTAGTATTTCAAGGGCGCATTATCAAGATAGTCATGTGTGTCTACATAGGCGGATGCACAACACATGTACACTCTGCTTGTTACGCACACAGGGATGCCTGCTTCACCTCAGGGAGCTTTGGAGAATCCTGCTGAGATGATCCATTGCCTCTGCAGAGAAGCGTTCCTTCTTACCCTGCAAATCTGCCAATATAATAGCAATCCGCAAAGGTGCAAACACACCTGGCTTTTAAAGGAAATGGGAGACGGCGCTCTGATTGGTTTAATGCATGTTACACCCAAAACACACCCATGATTAATTCAGTATCTAAGTATAACCCTTTTAAACCATGTGTCTGGTGCAACAATCCTTTTTTTCTGCCTTTAAAATAGCAACCGTGGACTTGAACACGCCCTAAATGCACTTGTGCCATGTTCTTCAGACCTAGCGCTTAGATCCGTAAAATAGAGCCCAGACTGTTGAATAAAAAAATTGCCTTGATCTTTCTCACATAGGTGTACGTGTGCATTCACGGCACCTCTCCCAGCGCCTACCCTTTGTGGTGGTCTTTAGATTTGTTGTCTCAGCAAACTGCATACTTTAATGGGAATTTGCCTGTCATTGTTCCCAACACTTGTTCCTGTGAGAGGGTTTGAATAATGCAACGCTCCGTTCTTAACTTCCACTTGAATATATCTGTCTGGTCAGCAGCACCAGAGAGAGAGAGAGAGAGAGAGGGAGAGTGAGAGGGAGAGGGGAAGAGAAAGAGAGACAGTGAGTGACAACGACAGAGATAGTCAAAGAGAAGGAGAAACAGAGATCCAGAAAGGCAAAGGGAAAAACAGAAAAAGAGAAACAGAGGCAAGATGAGAGAGAAAATGAGTGCGAAAAAGAGTGGCAAAGCGAGAGAGCCACATGCAGAGAGACACAGAGAGATGGATCGAGAGACTGATTGGTAAGAGAGAGGGCCACACAGTACAACATCTATATTAGGCTTCCAAAGGATAGCTAATGTGATTTGCTTAGGTAATGAGACAGGCAGCCATTTGTAATTTTCAGTGTTGGTTCCCTGCTCGTCATGCTTTTCTGCGCTGTGTACCTACATCCCCTGCCTGATTACTGAGAGGTTGGAGACGTTTATTTTTAGTTGTCTGGAAACGTCCGTGGACAGACCATGATGAATGGGAGCGGTTTTCCATTGTGACAGCAACAACGGCGGTGGGATTGACTGCAGTGTTGGCAATAATACTGTCACTACATCACACAGAGAAAAACAGGCTTTAGCTTTGCTTAAAGTTGAGCTTAGTTTAGCTGTTAAAATAATCCACTGACTTCCCAGCAGGCTTCCAGAAAAACACACATGACACATGAGAGAGGTTAGTTAAGTTTAATCTTTAACATAGTTTTAGTTTTCATTCCACTTAGTTACTTTGATATGATCAGATTTAACTTAAATTTGGGATAGTTTTGTGACAGGGTGTTTCTGTTGCGTGGTAGGCCTGACTGCAGAGCTGTGCAGTCAAAAGGACACAAAGAGAGTTGACAGCGTGGTCAGTGGGACAAAAAGACAGCAAGACTGGGGTCAATATATTGACATTATTCTGATGGACAGTATACAAAGATCAGTAATTGGAATTCCAATTTACACAATGTGTTCTCATGTACAATTTTTACACCTTTTGGAGTGACACAATCCAATGCTATGAAAACAAACACATAACACATTAAAAAGGAAAAAAAAAGTAAAAGGAGCCATAGGAGTCAAGACATGTGGTAATAATTGTATGGTTTACTCTTCCAAAATTATGGAGTGATTAAAAAGACATGAGAGGCTGCTTTTTGCTATGGCTTCAAATGAGGAAAACAAAACAAAACAAACAAGCAAAACCTAGCATTAACAGCAGTTCACCTAGTATACAAAAACACATTATTTCCCCATTTACCCATAGTGATTTCTGCATAATTCAGTGTGGTTCATTCCTTTGTAGGGGGTGAGTTGAGTTGAGTTGAGTAATTGAAAATAAAAAGTAGAATCTAAAGTTATCATTCCTGCCAAAATCATGAATCGTATCACAATTGCAATACCTGTACAATTAATCGTAATATTTTTTGACCAGATCATTCGGCCCGATTCCTCTGTGGAGCTCAAACCGTCAAAAATTTGCATATATTTGCAAAACATAACAGCAACAGCTCTTTCCAAAAAGAATGACATAGTGTAGCTACTCAGCATAACACACGGCCCTCGGAGGCAAACAGATTTAGGAGCAATTTCCTGCCGTAGAACACTGGAAAGGCGTATCTCTCCACCCCGAATTCATACTCCTTTTGGGGCGATGGTAAGATTTTGTCCCAAACTCTTTTTTGCATATGATCAGGAGCAGCAAAAAGAACAACCTCTGTTTTGTTTCCTTTTAATATGAGGAGGTTCTGGGACATCCAGTCTTTAATGTCCTCGAGGCAGTTAAACAGAGGCTGTAGAGGCTATTGCATGGAGATAGAACTGGGTGTCAGGAGCTTAAGGAGATGCCGCATGTGTGTGTCCTGATTCTGTCCTGCACCAGCACTGCCCTGTTCCGGCCATCTTTTCTCAGATTTGTAAAATGGAACTGAATATTCACGCCGGCTCAAAAAAACTACTTCTCACTTGATCGGTTGCCAGACTCTGAACTTTCCTCTTGGGGGAGGAGCGACATTCCAGCTGTAACCCGCCATCGCTTTAACTATAAATCTATTTAAAAGTGGAGAAAGTAATGTAACTCCTGTCCCGCAGTCCTCTCTCCATTGTTCCTTTGTTAAAGAGCTCTCTCCTTTCCTTTTGAGAACAGGTATTTCATCAGCCCTAATTTCACAGCCACTTTCACACTCTTCAATTCCTCCATCTCCACTTCAAACCACTGACTTAAAGATCCTTCTCCCCCTGAGCGAGCATATGTCTTGGTCTCACTTACTCTTGCTCCACCCTCCCAAACACACACACACACACACACACACATACACTTTCCTTTCCCCCGTTCCTCCTCTCTCACTCACTCCCCTCTTTCTTCCCTAAGAAGACAAAGTCGAACGGCCCAATAGCGTTTAATTGCTGTGGTTTTGATGTGGTCTGCTGAGAAGTAATAGCCACTCAGCACTTCTGTCCACAAGATAGATGCTGCCCATGCTTGTCTGGGAGTTGGCTGCAGCGTGGGAGCACGCCCAGTGGCTCGAGGAAGTGCAGGTGAAGTAATAAAAGAAAATGGCTGGCTGGGGGGGAGGAGGGGACCAACAATAGATTCCATTTCCTTATTGGAAACAAGTCGCTCAGGGGTCACACACACAAGCGTGATGATACAGGAGCCCACATACACACACTCATACAAACAGGGGTCAGAGAGGAGAAGCAACTTGTTAGCAGCACCCATTCACTGTGACCAGTCCAGTAATGCAGCCTGCTGCTGCTGTTGGACAGGCCACCATATGGAAGTGGTCACAGGGTGACTCCGGGGGGTTTACACCTGGTAACAGCAGGAAATAGAAAAGATTACAAATGTATTTTTGCTCAGTTCTTTTGACACAAAGCCACTTCTGTGCACAATAGCATCCAAAAAAAGGTCCTTTTCAGCACCTCTGTGTATAGCTGAGGACAACACTTTGCAAGACAAAAACTATAATGTATCAGAATGTGTTGCAGGTAGCAAACCTTAAAATCATTAACTGAAGAAATCACATACAAACACTTCTTTTATCTCATGTAGTTTTGGCTGAACACAAATGCTCTTTTCAGCAATGCCCTGCTGCACATTCACACCTGAGAGCTGCCCAGTACACAGTCTTCCCTGCTGGCCACTGGAGCAACTGTGGGTTAAGTGCCATGCTCAGGGGAACATCAGCCGTGGGTATTGAGGGAAAGACCACAATACCTCCAACTATCATTAGTAGCATTTCAGACCCGTAAAAATATTGCTATCTACAAGCTAGATGTTCAGGCATTCATAAATTTCCAGTTAGTGTCTGATTTCGAAAATCCCTTTTGTGAAATACCTGTAATTTCTTAGCAAGCATGTAATATATGCAGCCATATAGGCTTTTGTAGTTGCTGCCTTCGTGTCTACATTACCATCTCGAAGTGTATTACACACAGAGTGTGTGCAAAGAGCATGACTTGTACTTGTAGATATGCTGTATGCCGCATAAGTGTACCTTCAGCCCTACCACACAACTTGATATTTATTAATTAATTAACCTAGAAATCCAATTAGTGTCACACTGTGCACCTTTTTTGTTCTTTTGTTCTTCTCTGCCTTTTGTATTAAATGTCTTTGTACACACCACTGCACTATGAACTGAATAAATAAATAAATAAATAAATAAATAAATAAATAAAAATGAACAAAGCAACACCAGCATTATTTTAGCAGAACAAATACAACAAGGCTGTAGCATGACCAAAACTATTAGCGACGTTTACAAATCCATATCCCAATGGTTTCCTTGCAATATTGTAATACATTTTCGAAAATGATTTTCTTCCAAAAATGCAAAACTGACTTACTATCATGGCGTTCTAGTGACAACATGGACAACACTGCAGGTATTATGTAAAATTAAATGTGTGCATCTGTCAGAAAGGCCGCCTCCTGAAGAGATGCTGGCTGTTGAGCATTTTGAGTACTGTTCAAGGCAACATATTAAGCCTCTTTATCTTTACAGACACAACAGTAAATAAATTAACAGGAACTGAAGAATCTTTGCGCATATATTTTATTAGAACATATTGCACCGACCGCAAAGATAATTTACTAAATACTTGATTTGAGCCTTCCCCTGTCAACCCTCAGTAGACATTAATGGCAGCAGAACAGGGGTCTGCATTTCAAAGATATACTGATATGTTCACACCAATTCACTCAAAACTGATACATTTATCCCGAATTGTAGGGGTATTTACGTTTTGCACAATGTAGCTTTGCGGCACCTGCAGCTGAATGAGGGATTTCCAAATATGCAAGAAAAACTAATTAAAACTGGCATAGTGCTAATTACACGTTTCCAGTGGTGAACATCTTCACCATGACTGTCATGGATGCTAGCAACACCTTTAATGTTTTAGCATCACCTTTAATTGAGATGACAAAGGCACAGGTGGAAATCTTATATGTGACATGTTAATTTACAGATTAGAAAGTATAACCAGCAGAAAGCTGTTTTTAAATAATAATAATAATTATTAAGGACATTATAGCTTCTTTCTGGCTTGCTTGAAGCAACATAGGAATGGCAGGGCTCATATAGGGGAGAGTGGGGTAATTTGTGCCAAGGGGCAAGTAGTGCCACCCCTGTTATCTAGAAAACTATATAAGAAGTTGGTCATGTGACCATATATTTTTGAAGAGGCATCCATTACACTCATCTTATAAAGAAGGGAGACACATGGCTTGAGAGGTAAGCACATTTAAGTTCAAAAAACATTTTTTTGCCCTCCAAAGTAAAATTTCTATGATCAAGGTTTTTTGATTGCTGTGTTTGAACAATTATAGAAAATTTTGAAAGCAGTTCACACAGGTTTTAGTACTTTAGTAAGCTACACCATGAGTCTATACAGTTAGCACGATGTTAGCTCAAAACAGCTGGGGGATGCATTTTTTTCAGAATGGTGGGCTTGGGGTAATTTGTGCCAAAGGGCCTTGGGGTAATTTGTGCCAGTGGCACAACTTGTGATTATATACTATATATTACTTTCTTGTATTTTATTGTTATTGTACATTATTTTCTTACCTTTGATCACTAAAACTTTTCAGATTCAGGTGAAGATGATTTGCAGGTGCTCATTTTGGAATTTTTATTTTGTTCTGGGTATGTGTTCATGTGGCGCTAGGCCTTGTTATAGAAAAGTGGCCTGTGATCTTGTTAAAATAATAAATAAATGTTAAATAAATAATTTTGTATTGAATTTGTTTTGCTTTTATATAGCATTATCATTTGTGAGATTAAAATGATCTGTTTTACTTCAATTATCAATGGCACAATTTACCCCAGTGTATTCTCTCTAATGGCACAATTTACCCCGCACTGGGGGCAAGTTGTGCCACAAAACCACTTTTTTTTCGAAAGCTATATTTCTCAAACAGTTTATATAAGATCCAAAGTGATTGTTCCCAGGGATGCACAACATCCTAAACTATATGTGCATATTTTAGTTGGAGGCATTACTGTAATCCCCTTGCTTTAAAGGCACTTTAAGTAAAAATTGGCACTATTTACCCCACTCTCCCCTATTGTCTGGAAAACTGAAAAAGCAAGGTTTGGGTAATTTTTTTGGTAAAGTATTTGTGTCTCCGGACTTTGTTGTATTTATAGTTTTCCAAAAAGCACAATTCAGAAATTGCAGTAAAAAAAATAAAAAAAAAATAAATAATAATAATAATCATACAAGCAGCGTGTTTTGATTTTGTTCACATTTTGAGCAGGCAGTTGAATGGTGGACAGCACAGAGCGGTTCAAACACTTGTCAATATTGTTTTCTGAGAAATGGCTTACCTGTACAAAATGTTAAACATAATAAGAAAAAACAGCATGGTGCAAATTGTGCATGAAATAATTCCACATTTCTAACATGGGTGAGGCAGCCATCAACAGTCATATGGAAATGAAGAAATACATAATGATCTTCTTAAAGCATTCGCAGCAGATGATATCTCAAGCTGATGAAGCCGCCCGCACATGTAACAGCTAGAATATTTACATACATGATAAAAATGTAGCTATTAGTAGTCTGTGATGTTAAACAGTGTGAAAAAATGAGATGACTAGAAATGTAGGTCTGGAGAAGTTGGGAATTTTGACATGGAAAATGTGTAGGAACCCTGAAATGGGAAGATGTGTAACTAATTCAGGCAGTTTGTCTGTTTTTAATTTCTTGCAAGCATCAGCTCATTCACTGAAAAAGTTATTCCCCAACGGAAAGTGAAGCAGCGCCCTAGCAGTTCATCAGCGTGATCTGTAGGCCGGTTGGTGTTACAATCATGGGTTCAAACATGCAAAACCAACTATTAAAACGGTCAACTAGCCCACCCAAATTTCTACTGCAGTCAGTTCAGACAGTAACAGTCCAGCACCAAATTAAATAAAATATGAGACACTTAGAGGGGAAACCGAGATCTAGACACTCATCAGTACTGCTGCCAAGCACAAAAATCACTAAGGTCTGGACCTTGGTGTGTCCTCAAATGTGGCCACGGCACTGACTGAAAATGAGCCAGTGACACCTCTGAGTGCTAACCAGTTTTAATTGAAACAGAATTAAATCTCTTAGATGTTGGAGAGAGAGGAAGAGACACAGACACAGACTGAGAGAGAGCGATTCCAATATTGCAAAGTGAGCATTCCACTTTTGTGCATAATCTTGATTTGTTGGGACGGTGGCTAAAAGATCTGACTCCTCCTGTGCACTGCGATATAACAATATTGCTAAATAAGCATAGCTTGTGTAAACCTGACATGAAGACCTGCAGAATGAAATTACTTTTTTTTATGACAGACATTTCTCAAATTATTATAGATATTGTTATCCTCCTCATTGCAACAGTGTGTATGTGAGAGTTATGGGATAAAGTTGTCCTTTGGGGCACACAAAGCCATATCATTTACATTAGACTAAAAAGGAGTGAACCTTATGAAAACTGCAATGAAAACAAGATGCTTTCAGCGACAAGTCATTCGTAATAGAGTTAAGGGTGAGGAGGAAGAAGTTTTCAAAACCTTCACCCACATTATGTAGAGAAAATGTTTTTGAAATCGCTAACAGGAAATTAGGTATGGATCACAGTAAGTTATGTGATTACCTGGGAACTGAACCATGTCAGAGATTCATTGAAGAGTTTAATTGCTCTCCATGTGATTGAATTTTGTTAGTCTCACCACATGATATAAATTCAAAATCTTGAGTCCATGAAAAACCAATTACTTGCTTTACTGCTTAACAGTTAGGAAGCTCTCATTATCTAGTTAAAAGCATTCACATTTTTAACTGAAGAGGCAGCTTTCATCTCTCTTTAATGTCTCAGGGTGTACAGAGTTTGTTTACTTCACTCCTATGGAAAAAAGGGACACCAAATCACAAACTTGGCTCTGTTTTAGAGACAGGCATTGCATTTGTGTTAAGCAAAATACCCAAACGGTTTCAGAGGAGTCATTGCTGAAATACCTCCAAAAACAAAAAAGTAACTTTTCATCTGTTTTCTAAAACTTAACCTTCATCCATAGTCTTGCCTTGCATCGCCAGTGATGCATGCAACTCAGTAACCACACTTTGTTGAAGCTGCGTCATACCTTATTATTTTCCAACTACATACCATTATTTTTAGCAACCAAGTTAAAGTGTTTTGGAAAAACTAAGTCCAGATAAAGTCTTTGGAGTGCTTTTGGGGTTGACTTCACTAGCAAAATGCCCCCAAGAAATCAATGGCCTGGTGGGAGAGGCCGAGGGGAGGATATTGGCGGTGGAGGACATCACCCTGGAGGCAGAAAAGCTCATTGCTGTCCTTGGTCAGTTAATGAGCTGGCAGAGCGCTTGCAGGATTATGAAAACCGAAGATGCCAAAAAAATCAGAGAATCTTTGGAATATGTGAGAACATGGAGGGCAGTGATGCAGCGAAGTTTGTGGAGAAGTAGATGCTCCAGATTCAAGACATGAAAACAAAGGCTGGCTGAGGAGGAGTGAGGAGATGGGATACTTTGATGCATGGAGAATCACACATCCAGGAGAGACTGACTTTTCCTTTTTCTCAAGTGCTCACAAAAGTAGCTCAAGAATAGGTTATTTCTTTGTTCCCAGGTCTAATTTCCATTTGATAACTTCTTGTTCTATCAGAAAAATCACAATTTCAGACCAAAGCCCTGTATTCCTTCAGCTCCTCCACAAAGGGAGTACCCCTGCCCCAGTACGATGTGGAGATTCAACTCTTCCTTCTGCAGTGACCTTATTTTAATGTCTTATTTCATCTCTGAATTCAAGATATTCTACATAATTAACAACACGCCTGGTATCTCTCCTTCAACTCTTGGGAAACAAGCAAGGCGTACTCCGGAGGTTTAATAAGACCATGCATGAAAAGTAAACGACAGGAAGCACTTGAGCATCAGACAGAGTTGGAGACTCATCTGTCAGAGGTGGAAAAAACTTACATTAAAAAGCCCTCTAAGACTAGTTTGAGAACGATGGTGGCTACCAAAGCTTCACTGAACTCCTTACACACTCACAAAGCTGAACAGTGCATTACACTAAACTAAACAGAAGTTGTATGAATTTGGAAACAGTCCATAAATACCTGGCTAGACTGGTAAATAAGAAGCCTGATTCCCAATGTATCCCAGCTATTGAGGATACTGACGATAAAAGGAGAACAGAGAGAATATACAGGGAGCTGTAACAAGGTGTTTGAACAATATTACCGTCAGCTATATAAAAGTGTCCAACCCATGTCCAGACAGAAGAGCTGTGATATATATATATATATATATATATATATATATATATATATATATACAGTGGTGTTTGAGTAGACCCTACTTCCCTGATTTCTTATTTTTTTGCATGTTTGTCACACTTAAATGTTTCAAATCATCAAACAAATTTTGATATTAGACAAAGATAACCCAAGTAAATATAAAATACAGTTTTTAAACGATGATTTCATTTATTAAGGCAAAACCTACCTGGCCCTGTGTGAAAAAGTAATTGCCCCCCTTGTTAAATCATGAATCAACTGTGATTGACCACATTTTTTTGGAGAGCTGAATTCAATTTCACAAGCCACACCCAGGCCTGATTACTGCCAGACCTGTTGAATCAAGAAATGACTTAAATAGAACCTATCTGACAAAGGGAAGTAGGATAAAAGATCTCAAAAAGCAACACATCATGCTGCGATCTAAATAAATTCAAGAACAGATGAGAAACAAAGTAATTGACATCTGTCAATCTGGAAAGGGTTACAAAGCCACTTCTAAGGCTTTTTGACTCCAGTGAACCACAGTGAGAGCCATTATCCACAAATGGAGAAAACTTGGAACAGTGGTGACCCTTCCCAAGAGTGGCTGGCCTACCAAAAATACTCCAAGAGTGAATCAACGACTCATCCAAGAGGTCACAAAAGAAGCCAGAACAACATCTAAAGAACTGCAGGCCTCACTTGCCTCAGTGAAGGTCAGTGTCCATGATTCAACAATAAGAATGAGACTGGGCAAAAATGGCGTCCATGGGAGAGTTCCAAGGCGAAAACCACTGATGACCAAAAAGAACACAAAGACTTGTCTCACATTTGCCAAAAAACATCTTGATGATCCCCAAGACTTTTGGGGAAATATTCTGTGGACTGACGAGACAAAGGTTGAACTTTTTGGAAGGTGTGCATCCCGTTACATCTGGCATAAAACTAACACAGCATTTCATGAAAATAACATCATACCAACAGTCAAACATGGTGGTGGTAGTGTGATGGTCTGGGGCTGCTTTGCTGCTTCAGGACCTGGACGACTTGCCATAGTTGATGGAACCATGAATTCTGCTCTCTACCAGAAAATCCTGAGGGACAATGTCCAGCCATCAGTTCATAACCTCAAACTCAAGCGCATTTGGGTTATGCAGCAGGACAATGATCGAAAACACACCAGCAAGTCCACCTCTGAATGACTTAAAAAACCCAAAATGAAGGTTTTGGAGTGGCCTAGTCAAAGTCCAGACTTAAATCCAATTGAGATACTGTGGCATGACCTTAAACAGGCCTTTCATGCTCGAAAACCCTCCAATTTGGCTGAATTAAAACATTTCTGTAAAGAAGAGTGGGTCAAAATTTCTCCACAGTGATTTAAAAGACTCATTGCCAGTTATCGCAAACGCTTGATTGCAGTTGTTGCCACCAAGGGTGACACAACCAGTTATTAGGGTTAGGGGGGCAATTACTTTTTCACATAGGGCCAGGTAGGTTTGGGTAGCTTTTTTCCCTTAATAAATGAAATCATCATTTAAAAACCATATTTTATATTTACTCTGGTTATCTTTGTCTAATATTAAAATTTGTTTGATGATCTGAAACATTTAAGATTGACAAATGTGCAAAAAAATAAGAAATCAGGGAGGGGTCAAACACTTTTTCACACACACACACACACACACACACACATATATATATATATATATATATTCTAATCTGAGTCTAAATTAACAGATCTACAAAGGGAAACATGTAATAAACCAATAACATGGTCATGGTAGCTCTGAAATCCCTACAAATAAAGCAAAGCACTGGGCCTGGATGGGTTGGGCTGTGAATTTTACCAAGGTTTTAAGTAACTAATGAAACCTTTGCTTAAAATGTATCATCACTTGTTAAAGAATGGCTTACTTACTAGATCACTACCAGAGGCCAATGTGTGTGTTTTAGGGTGTTTTAGGGAAAGCGTGCAAAACTCTGACACTCTGACATCTTTGATGGGGATGTGATTTCCACCCTCTGTCTCCTTGGGGTGTGACGTAGCCTTTCCCTTTATTATTGTGTGGTTTGTTGGCTTGTTTTGCACTTGTTTGTATATCAGAAAGTTCAATAAAATATTGACAAAAAATATAAAAATTTAATTTCTCCAGCTATTGATTCAGAAAAGGAAAAATCTTTCCACAGGAAATATAGGGGAGCAAAGTGGCCAAATGTTCATGCTGTGTAATGCTTGTTTTTTTTTTTTTTTTTTTTTTTTTTGAGCCTTGAATGCAGGTAATTTCACTCCACCCAAACATGAGCCCTTTCTTCTGTTAGTTGCTATTGTGGAAAACACGTTTTAAAATGATGGAAAAGCACTGGCATAAATGGTCTCTTGATGGAATAATGCATGCACTTTTTTTAAACACTTCATCTGCATTTCACTCAGTATGAGCTGAGAGGTATAAGCGCAACATGATACTAATACATTGACATGCAAATGGGTCGGGTGGTAAATAGGGATTTATGTAAGGTGAGCATGCTGAAGCGGAGAAAAACCTTCATAACACTGTCATCGTGAGCAGTTTCTTTTTTGTTCCTTCCATGTTAAATGAAAGTAAGGAGTCTGTAACAAAACACAAAAAAGAAAAACTGTAATACACAAATAATTGCAACATAAATTACACATTGTCAAACGTTATGGAATCACAGGATATGTTAATCTGCAGGTTATGCAAAACCATACAGGATCAGCATATAGCTACAATGTTAAACAGTTTAGCTGGCGGTGGTCCTGCTTAGTCTCATTTTCTTTCCAAAGCTCCACACCTAATACAATTGTGAGAGAATGAGCTGGGTTATAACTGAACACAAATTATAATTAAGTGTTTCAACCAGCAAAATGTAATTTCCCAACATTGAGAGGGTTAGGGTTAGGGTTAGTGGAGTGGAGTGGAGCAATTTGGTGTGCTGCCCCACTTACAGAACAGTTTTTTCTTAAGACAACACTAACCTTTTCAGAGCGTTCTGTCAGTGGCATCCTAAAATCTAGAGGTCTAAAGAACTGAGATAAGCTAGTCAATTGCTCCCACTAATTAAGGCGCTCGGCAGTGAACAGTACCTTGTCATGTATAGTGTGTGTGGTTTGTGGTGTTGTGTAGTACAAAACATTTCACAAGCTCCAAACACACTGTAGAACTTAAACTAATAATAATATGCTGCAGCTTACAGTGCATATCTGTTGAAACCACTAAGCTTGATTTACACTCTGACGGCTCTGACAGCATGGAAAACAATTGCAGTGTTTCTCTTAAAATATCCGAGGCACTGAAAATTGGAGGTTTGGAAAAAAGGTGTGGATGCCCACAAAAATTGAACAAATAGCCCCAGCTAGAGGTCTGTGGGGCGCTGCAGGTCTTGTGGGTCTTGACATAAATTTCAGCAGTTCAAGCGTGGTGCTATTTATTTATTTATTTATTTATTTATTTATATATTTATTTTTTTCTTTGGATACTCATGTGGGCATTAACATTACACTGCTGCAGGAGTAATGGAAGTACTTAAATGTAATTTAAATACTGCTGTGTAATCTGTTTGTGTTGTTTCTAAAATGCCCACACTAGCAAGTCAGGACATCAGCTTAATGCGTCCAATCCCCGGCTGGCTGTGCATTAACCGCATGTTATAGCAGTTGATGTACACTACACCGTTACATTTTGGCGCAGAAAATTGGAAACAATTGGTGGGGGAAGGTGTGGATAAATGAATTATACCCAAATACACAAATTCTTCACGAGTGCAACTTGCTGATGAAACACACTGTTCACAGCTTGGCCGTGTGCTTTGAGACTCGAGGCTGCAGACAGAGCTGTGGCTGTGCGGAAGAGGAAAACATTTAAGCATCCAAGGTCTCAGCTGGGGCTGCTTTGCTACTTAGTCTAGGTTACTGTAGTGATTTGGGCGAGAGGCAGCCATTTGTCCTAGTTGAGCAGACAGTGCAGTAGTTATTCTACATGGAAAACAGCCCCTGGTGAAAATGACTTTCCATTACTTCTGACCCCATCTGCAAATGATGTTCCCTGCTGATAGGATAATTCGCTGCCTTACAAATCAACTGGGCTGTTTTTTTTTTTTTTTTTTTTTTTTTTTTGATGCAACATAATGGAGGGATATAGACTAACCTCACAATGTAGAGATACCTGCCTAAAAATAGAATAATGTATTCATCTTTTTTTTTTTTCGAGATGCTTGGATGATGGATGATATTCAGGGGAGCCTGGAGCTTCCACGGTCTCTGTCTCAGGAACTTTACATATAAAACATTGTCATCTCATTTTACTGTTCCCTCACATTCGTCATACTTTGTCGTGTTTTCATATTTTTGTATTCCTCCCCGGATAATGACGGCATTTCTGTGTACGCACCATCTTTGAAGATTTATTAATCATATCATTAGAATCCAATGAATAGGAAAATATGTTAAAATTGATTGCTGCATGATAAAAGAAATATGGCTGTTTCTGAGAGACTTGTTTTATTGCGTGACTCACAAATCAATATTCTCGAAATAACAAATCATCTTGTATCAAGTTATGTGCACATAGCAATCTGTCACAGCGTGTCAGTGCGATTGTGTGTATTTGTGCGCGCGCATATGTTGCTTGTTGCTTGTTCATTTAGCAGTGAGCGCTGAAGCAGAATTTTTGTGTCATAACAAAGCAAAAGAATCAATACAGAAGCGCACTTGATCTCTGTTCTCTGTATAACAAATATCACTGAAGCGAGTTGACAGCGCAGAAACAGGCAAGTCGAGAGAGAGAAAGAAAAAAGAGGGGGAGTGGGCGGGAAAGAGGGATAAAAGAGAAGCAGAAGGTACAAGAGTAAGAGTTTAGATTTTTCATTTCTGTTTTTTAAGGAGGGAACATTTGGGTATTTTGAATCTATGAGATTTACTGCCAAATAGATCAATGCCATGTGAAAAAGCCGTAGCTCAAACTGGGCCAGCCAGCAAGAGGAATCACATGTTGGGAGGAAGCATGTCAAGATGGTTGCGAGTGTGTGAATCTCACTGGGTTGTAATTTTTTTTGTACTACAACTGAGATTAGAGAGAACCGTGCCATGAACATACAGCGCTGACGACTGCATGACTCAGTAGCGTAGCAAACTGAATAATGTATGAATGCCTTCGTTAGGTATTTCGTAGAAACTGAGAAACTTAATTTATTTATTGAGCGATGCTGTGGAAAAAAAAATATTTTCACACATGTGAGACTAACATCTGGAGCAGCTTAGCAACAGAACACATTACACATTACAATAAATACAGCTCATACCAACAGAAATATGGCTCCGCTTTCTCAGTATTGGTGTTAATGTTACATCGAAAACAATCACAATGGTTTTGAAACAATCAAGATTAAAAAAAAAATGAAAATGAAAAAAATGCAGGTTGTGGCGGCTAACATCTTATGTGGACTAGGGCATTAACAACGCCAGACTTTTTCACGTCGACATATCAATCAATGTCGTCGACGTTACGTTGACCAGTCAACCCGTTGACCCGTCAACCTGTCAACACCAGCAGCTTATATATCTGTATTTCAAACATGTAAGTTGTGGCACGGGAATTCAGTGTTTTGTAGGTTTAAATTTCATTAAACTGTGTGCACACAACAGATGGAGCGCTTTATTGTCTACATCAAAGTTTCAACCTACTAAAGGTCTATATTCAAGGTGAGCAGATGATTGTTTAACCTGGCACAAGCTTGCTGGAAGTCAATGAAACATGCAAATTTGGATTCACCAACATCATGTCTTGCTTTAAACGCAAGAGTAACAAAAGAACCTTAATCAGTGGTTGTTCTGCTCATCAGCGAGCACACCCAACTCTTCAATGGTCTAAACTCTATCATTTAAAAGGGTAGACTATACTGTATATGCAATACTACTGAAACAGTAAGACTTGTGCATTTAATTCCATGGTGCCATGGTGCAAGATTTATGAATTGGTCTCATAACACTTTTATGTTGTTCAGCAGGAATTAACACTGCACCCACCATGGCAATGGCGAAGTGAATGGGAGTGTAACTGCTATGTTTTTGTATTTACAAGCTGTGAAAACGACTTCCCTACCAAGGCCAATAAACTAAACTAAATGGCTAAATAACCAAGGGGATATAAGCATTTCATCTGAAATATAATAACTTCTAGCTTTCCTTAGTTTTGGCTCATCTAATACCTTCCTTATCTCCTCAATACTAACTTTTGTATTGAGAGATTGCTTACAGTTGTAGAGGTCTGTACTCATTTCAGCTTCAATATCTGTTGTGACATGTGATTCAGTTAAATGCAATGCATGTAATACATGTCTCACTGATAGAGTCATTATCAAACAAATGATAATTGCTTTCTAAAGACACATTTGAAAACATTTTCCCATTGTTGTACCTCTCCAAAATCAGAGCTGCACTCCCCATTTTCTAATTTTACTCCAGTTGGAATATGATTAACCTTCCTGGGACCTATTTATTCATTTCATGCCAGCATTGTTGTGGGTTAGAAGGTTGCACCTGTTCAACATGCAGTGTGTATCCGCTGTTAAATGTGCATTTACATAACCTTTTATCAAATACGAAGAGGCAAATTTTAAATTAATTCCTCTGCTCCTTTTGCCTCTTTTGTTGCCTTGTCACCTTAGGAACGTTCTCTTTGCTATTTGCTCTCACACAGCCTGTAATTCTCTGTTCCAGGGAGGCTTATGCAGTTTGCAAGCGGTCAAATCAATGTTTTGTGATTAGGAAGTATCGGTCAAAACAGCGCATGTTATACCATAGAAACTGAATGAGTAGTATTGTCATATGCCTCTGGTTCATGGCCAATCCGGATGGTTCACCTTGTTAAGTTGCTGTGAGCTGTGCACACAGTAATACAGAGATCTACCAAACAGCCAGGCGCTTGTTTTGTCACAATGGCAGTGTCAATAAAGTTATTGCTAGAATCCCCTAAACAGTGCCCAATGCCAATTCTACCCATTCAACTTCTGTGGTCTATACTGAGGAGCACAGCATCAAGGGCACATACCTGCAGGGAATGTCAGTGCTGAATTTGTGTGTCCATTATGCAGCACTTTCCTCTTGCATGGGTGCAAAATTAACAGAATTATTTTTAGCAAATATAATAACCCTGTTCATTTGTACACACTGTATGCTGAGTTATTTATATATGGTTTATATTTATAACAGCCTGTCAAGTACAGCACTGACAAGCAAAGTAATATGAATCAATTTCCCCATTAAGCACAGGCCCAGCTGGGTGGTATCCTGCAAATATAACAAATTGTTATATCCCCTCGGTCTATATCCCTTATCTTGTTCCCACTGCAGTGCGATTCAATAGAAATTGATTGAGTGGTGCTCTCTACCACTCTCTCACGCTCCTTTCACAATCCCCGTCATCCTCCAGGATATCCGCGGCCAGACCTGTAGCCCTAACCTCTCTGACAAGGACTAGGCTGTCTTCACATGCTGATAGGTGTGTGTGTGTGTGTGTGTGTGTGTGTGTGTGTGTGTGTGAGAGAGAGAGACAGAGAGAGAGAGAGAGATTATGAGGGTAGTGTGGGGACTTTTTGTGTAATATACAGTATGTGGGTGAGCGGAGGAGGCAGTGTGTTACAGTGCTGGTAATTATTGCAGCCAAAACAGAGCTCAGTGCATTGCTGGCCTGCCTTTCTCTGCAGACAGTGGAACCAATTCTAAGTGAACTGACACAAAATCCTGATCTACCATACGACGCTTTTCAATTCAAAGAGGCTGAATTATGCAGTCAGCATTTTGTCAGTAATGTCAACAACTTGAATCAGTTGTAGAATACATTTTAGCTGTTGACAGAAAGCCCAAGAACACAAGGTAATTATAATTATTATATTAACTGGAGGTAAGAAAGTGTTTGATGCTGACCCGCTCAAACTCCGACATTCCATGTTTTTCAAAATGGAGCAGATTTCTTGGTGCCGCCATATTGTTTCATGAACACACCTGATCTTATTGATATGTAGCATTCACAATTCAATTGCTTACTTATTGTGTATGTAACTTTGTAGAATAGGCTGTAATTCGTCAAGCTTCCCCACCCCTCCTGCCTGAGATTCAGTGCCTCATTCACCTTCGTGCACACTCGTTCATGTGGCTGATGCTGATGTAATGGGGGAATACGAATTCACAAGCCAGCGCTCCTCTCTGCTATTCTGTAGCTATGGTAAGCTAAGCTAAGTACTGTAGCTAAGCTAAGTTTGTTTGAGGAGGGGAAGCAAGTGTGCACAGCAGCCGTGCACGTTGTGATTGGCACTGAGGTAGTGATGCCTCCTTCAGGTGACTGGTTGTTTGATTTGCACCAAATGCACTTTAACAAATGAGATTACGGCTCCAGGGGCAGCAAAGGAAGACTGGATTTTTTGTTTGTTTGCTTGTTTGTTTTGTTTTTTCTCAGTGCATTAGGTTTGGTTGAGACTCTCTGGTTATGTTGGTGACTTGTGAAAATTGTGAAGTTACCTTTTTCAACATTACAGTGTACTGAGTTACTCATCCTCTCATGCTCTGATGTAAAAAGCTAAAAACTAACTAAACCAACCAACCAAACCAACTAAAAGGCTGCATTATCTGCGTAATCTGCATAACTTGTAAAATAACGACAGTGTGACAGCATTAAGATGCTCAAAGAAAACTTTACCACTGGTGATAATCCTACAATCACACTTGTCTGTCTGACAGTAAACAAAAACATCAGATTAGAACACAGTTCATGCTGTAATAACCCTCAACATATTAACAATAACTTGTGTCTGCACGTTTATATTATTACTTCAAGTAATAATATAGGCACATCTGAGTCACATCTGTTGAAAATAGATGTGACTCAGGATAAAATGTCTTTATTACTTGTTCATTTCACATTTTGATATTCCTGAACACTACAGAGTGCTCATTACTCCAGACATCATCATCCACTCTGATGATGGCACTTGACAACCCCTCTTTTTATTCGAGACTAGGGGCAGGGATCACTGTTAAACTGTGATACGATACTATCATAATGTTTTACCCATGAGAACAATGGTATCATGACACAGGTGATTCCGCGTGACATATTGTAAGGCAATTAGCTACAGTACATCATGATTTCTGTAACTGATAAAAAATGTTATTTTGCCTGGAAAAGGCAAAATAATTTTTCTGTAAGAAGGAATAATTCAGGTTAAATATACCTCATAGTATGGTAATTCATTTGTACTATCCGTGCAAATTAAGTTGAAAATTCAAATATAAATACTTGCCACAATAATGTCTCACAAGGTTAAGTATTGTGAAATACTGTGGTATCCACTACCGATTCATTGTTCCACTCCTATTTGAAACTGACCTATATTTGCCCTTTGCCATTGGTAATTTGATGACTTAACTAATGTTATGTACATATACATATACATGTAACTGTAATATGTGACTAATGTTGCATATTAAGTACACTCATGAGATGTGAAATTACCAAACATTCAGAACAGGTTTTAATATTGATGTAACAGAAGAAGAGTGGAATCTAATACATAGTATAGATAGTTTTAGTCTTACAAGCTAGGCTTTCATTTCCTTCCACTAATGTACAGTAGTAAAAAAAAACAACCAAAAGCTAGCACACACACACACACACACACACGTAAACACACAATTTGCTTACAAGTGTGTGTTGCTTTGTCTAGGGGCGATAATGCCATTAGAAACTTCCAAATAAGACTCGCCATGGTTGTAGCACATTATTTCCAGTGTCAGTTCTTCAGCACGTCCCTTTGATGGATGCATTTATGCATTTAAAGCAGCAGGAGAAACACAGCTTGCAGGTTTAATAGTAGGGTCTTATTTCTAAACCAGTTACTAATACGCTAAATTCAGGGGTAAAAGCTCTATTGACTGTCAGACATTAGATGTCAAAGCCCTCTATATTTTAAGATGGCAGAACTGTGAAAGGTATATATATATAAAAAAAAAAGCCCTGTGTGGGTTTTCATATCTTAAGTATTTACCTGCACAGAGAGCTATCTGAGCTGGCGTGACAAATATGCAGAATACTGGTGTATTGACCTCTGGCTGCCACTCAGTGAAAAGCAGGTGATATGAAAGCACTTTAAAAAGCAGCGACTTACAGTCTGGGAAGAAACAAAGAGGAAAAAAGAGGCAAGAAAAAAAAAAAAAAAAAGTCAATCTTCCTGGGGTGAAGAGTCCTTTCAAAGCTGCAAAATGTCTCAGGTTTTTGTTACCATGTCAATTTGGCAAGCCAGTGGCTTTTCAATTTGCATCTCTTGAATTACTTTTCACATACGAGCACGTTTTGATCCTTGGAACCTCAGCTTTCCTCTGTGCCCTCATTACAGTTACGCATCCCGATTCAATCACAGGACATTTGTTTGACCTCTTCCTGTCTGTCTGGAATGAAAGACTGGCTATTGGTGTTGTAAATATGTAGACAATAATTTTAGAGATGGAGACTCAGAAACTGAAGATTCTGTTCAACCTCAGTTCAGGACACATTGTTGAGCAAGTGCCCCAGAGTTGAACCACACAGCGGTTCGCATTAGGCGTGGGCGGTATCTCTTCACACCTTCATACCTCTCTGACATTTCACTGGGCTATAAAGGATATAACAGTATTAGTGTAAAAAGTAAATTTGAAAATGGATAAAAATGTTGAGCTGCTGGTGATAGAAGTCATTGTAGCATGTATGACATTGTCTAGCGCACAACATGATTTTTCTAACATGCAGTTAGCCTGCTTAGACGAGTCTTGCTGGGTTTAAATTATGGCCTGCAGAATAATGAACAGATAGGGAATCAGTGTCCTTCTTTCTCAGATTCAGCGTACCTTGCTGGAGGACCAACCCCACTGGCACACCACTGCTCGCGACCGTGCACTCTGACCCCTCATAACAAATGCATGCGTATTGTATATTTTATGTATATTGAGCAGGGATACACAGATTCCATTTGTGAAAATGATCTGATGAAATTGTCTCATACGCTACAACTTTTAACAAGTGAAAAACATGTTCTGACTATTTGATCATTCCCATTTGATCATTAGATCTTTTCCACAGCAGACATGTTGACTTACCTGAGTCCCTCCAGTGAGTCAGCATGAACAGTTTAGGACCCTGGCTCTGTTAGACCTCAATGGAATGGAGCCTTAATTAATATCATTAATAACGCCTGTGTTTATCTTGCTACTTATGTGAGAGCGGCCCCTCTCTTGGGGCTTTTTTGGTCGTTTTGCCAGCTTTTGTGGGAGAGAACTAGTTAGCAATCCTCACTATTTTCTTCTAATTTTATGTTTACTTACTGTTTGTTCACTGAAATGAAGACAATGCTTCAAACCCATCACATTCAGTCCACATCTCATTGCAACCATAGTGTAAAAAGAAATGATACCTTTAAGCCATTGCAAGACAAATCCAAGTTAATTTAAAGGGCATTATTACTATACCAGCAAGGTCTCAACACATTTGACATTAAGATGACACAACGAAGGCATAATGATAAAGAAAAAATAACAAGACATAGAGGAGGGGGTGGTTAAAATAGCTTAAAGGTTAAAAAAAAAAAATGGTGGCAATGATAAAAATGGCAATAAAGAGAAATGCAATAATAGGGAATAACCAAGTTGGGGCAAAACCAAAAATGCTGTTAAAACACCAGCTAATCAGGTAAAAACCCAACTAATCACATAAGGATGTTCTTTACTGTGACTGGTAAAATAATTTTAATCTTAAACTAGATACAGGAAAACTGATGATTCTGTATCGGGTGTGCGATATAAGTATTGTTATTTTTTTTATTTGTTTTGTGATAACTAGTAATACCACAGACATACATTCTTAATAATATTATGGTTGATTGAATAATAGTTTTGAGATTGTGAAACTATTAAATGGTGGAAGCTAAATCGCTTCCTGAATTGATTAATATGGATCTGCCATTACCTCAGCGCTTACACGGTTTATTGTACTGATCTCCACTCCAAGGCTTTTAATTTGTAGCAGCCGCGCTGGAAGATTGATTTCTGGGTTTTTAATCAGTTGTCTTATTTGACATCCAGATGCACCAGATAGCCTGTGGATACGCACTATTGATTCTCCTGCTTGTTTACTTGTTCAGCTCAAACTCCTGTAGTCCTTCTCTCAGCTTGTCTGTCACCTTGTTCTGTTTTGCTGTCTGTTTGTCTGTCTGTCTCTCTGGGACTGGTTAATGTCCAAGCTAATAATATAGCGTGAAGGACCAGTGATCCAGAAGGTTTATCCCACCTGAGACCCGAACCCTGCGTTGTGTATGCATGCGGTGTGTGTACATTATGTGTGTGTTGTTTTGTGCGTGCATGTGTGCATCCATTTGGCTTAGCATCCTGATTAAATATGAATTTAGTTAATCAAAGCTCAGTATTCTATGTAAACATCCCTACAGCAACATTTACCATACAGACACAAACAAACATTAGTTGATTCATTAGTTGTGGACTGTAAAGCATACATTATGCATGCCTGCACACACAAATGTGCACACACAAACACAAGCACCCAATTGGAATAAAAAAGGATTTCACTCTCTGAAAGGACACAAGGGGCACACTAGTCCAACTACAAACATTTGTCAGACTAAGTGAACAGGAGTAAAGCTCAAAACACATGGAGAAAAAAAAAAAAAAAGGTTTTTTGATGGCCCAAGCCAGATGTTGTGGAGCTGAAGAAATATTCACTTGTATTCCTTTTACTTCACAAAAACCTCTATGTCACATAATTCCACAGTTTATAAATTTTATGAAGAGTGAATCACCAGTGTGCTCCTCACAGTGCCCGCTATTCATTTTGGAAAATTCTGAACTTATAACCACCCATGCGCATCCTTGCAAATCCTTTACAGCTTGTAAATCTGTCAGTGAGCACACTGTAGCTTTTTTATAGGGAAAGTGGACAGTCCACTCACCCTCAGTAGTTATTTATTTATTTTTTATTCAAATGCTTGCAAAGCAGAGAGGCAGCAAAACTAGCGACGATGCAGGAGAGAAAGGGACAAACTTAATGTCATAGTTTGGATTCTAGCCCATGTATTAGTTTTTTCTGTTCCATGAGAGTTTAATACATCCAAGTTTGGTCTGTTAACTTCGCTGTCGCCAGAACCAGAGCTTCACTGGGAGTGTACTGCTCCAAAATGAATGGCGTAGATACAGATCGGAAAACAACACGATTTTGAGCGGCAACACAAAACTGAAAAATTGATGATGAAGATGCACAAGAACATGTTTGTTTTAGTTTCGCTTTGAACGCTGTTTTCGGCCAGCTGGTTTCCAAAATTGTTTTCTGCCATAGCTGTTGTGCACTGTTAAAAACTTTTTTCTCCAACTCCATGCCGCTGCTCAAAATCTTGTTATTTTTCTGAGCTAATATTAATTTCTGGAGCAGTACACAAGCTCTTGGTCTTGCAGCAGGGAAGGATTTTAATCAACCAAACTTGGTGGCTGTATTACATGGTGGACCATATCTGAACTTTCACTTTAACACTCAACTATCTGAGTACAACAACCTTTTATTATTAATAATTGCTCATTTGTTTTGATTTATTCAGTTTTATTTATTATTTTTTGTATTATTTTTGAGTGTGTTGGGTTGTTGCACACTCATATATGTATTGTATCTCTGCTGTCATGCTACCTATTGATAACATTGAGTACAATTGAAATATTCCTGTATTTTTTTTTTTTTTTTCTTATTTGAGTTTCAAATAGCCAACTTAAGACCAGAAATGGAAGACCCACATTATTGAATGCCATAGTTTATCTTCACAGTATATGGAAGGCGTTATGCAACAGCACTGGCCTTCTCGACAATGGGGTTGCCGCTGTATTTCATTTTCTGCTCTGTAATGATAACAAATGTCTCATTTTTCAGCCACTCTCATTGGCATAAATGAGCTAATGACATTCACTGACAGTGTTGACTTCATTATTTTAGCTGGCACAGAGGAGCGGTTTCTGAATTAAATGCGGGTATTTGAAAGGCAGCTCCTTTAACATAAATTCAACAATGAACAGTGGAACTGACTAACTGTAATTACCTCAGCAGTGAGAGAGACACTCACAAAAAAATACAACACTTTTGTCCTTTCAGCCCCATCTTGACTTGCATGAGTTATGCACATTGTTTTTTTCCCAAATTGAGAAGCCCTGTTTGTCATTTAAATAATTATTCACGGAGTTATTTGTGTTTGTAGGCACAGTGCATTTTCATTATTTAAGAAGACATTCCGTGACAAGGTGTCACATTTATACTCAAAACAGAGACATGAATTTTAGTACTTCATTTTCTATTTTATCACCAAAGTTTTCAAATTGGCACATAATTAACGGGGCGGTGTGAAGAATGCAGTGGCGTGTAATGATTACTCCTCCTCTTTCCAAACGTGGACCCTGAGGCCATGAAGGCCTGCAGAGACCGGCTTTCTCAACATAAATCATGGCATTGTCATGTGAGACAACATCTACACTGGACAATGTCACTTTATTTGGAATTTTATGAAGTTATTTAGCCTGGGAAACATAATATCTTAACTTACACATAAGAAAACTGGTGTTAGCTGCAGGCGGTACAATACCTTTGTGCATCCCTCCATCAGTATAATGCTGGAAAATTGTTGTTGAAGCACCGACATGTAAAATTAAACTCTTAGTAGCTGTTAGTATTTTTTTAACATCAATATTGGAAAAGATTTTTGCAGGAGCTGACACACTCATAACGTTAAGGAATTTTACATGAAAGAAATAAAAACTTCTCATTTCAGTGAGGTGTCTGTGGTATTTTCATTACTCAGAGATAAAATGCAGTCATAGCTATATTTTATCTCCCACATAAAGGGACAATAAATAAAAATCATACGCAGCAAGTCTAGGGGGAAACACTCAACTTCTGCGTCACTCTGAAAACCTCTGGACATCTTCAGGGATTTCCATCTAATTAAAGCTGTGTCGATATGCATTCTTGTTTTCTGCCATCGTTTGTCCTGTTCTCTTTTTGTTTCACCCTCACTTGCTTTTGCTGCAACGAGTGATCCACCATGGAAACAACCAGAAGTGAAACAATCCACTCTTCTTCTTTTGGTAGCGATTGAAGCAATTCTCTACCAACTGGCGCATTTTCACCACCCGCCTCTGTCAGCTGCTTGCAAGAATAAAACACATTCATCACAAAGTGTACTTAGCTGAATTTTATGAAAATATTACAATTCTTCATTCCTTTTTTTATACCCTAAAAAACATGTCTATGAATATTATATCCCATTTCTGTATTTGACTCGGTTTAAATCATACACACTGTACCTTTAAGAAAGGTGAAGGAAATAAAAACTCAAACAATTCAAAGCACTTACTTAAGCCTTGCAAACAAAATATGTCATTTAATTAATGATGGCTAAAATGTTATGGCATGTTTGTGAAACCATGTAAATGCACACTTACTGTATGGGTTGAGCTCCCAGCTTCAGTTTCCTCGCTGTAGGCTGCAAAGGACAAGGGGAAACAAATTGTTTCGATCACCAGTTCACCTTAAAACCTCAACTTTGGCCTTCGGTCCTAACCCTGTTTTCTCCTCTAAAACTTTTTCCGCTCAGAAGCCCCAGTATGATCATATTCTATTAAACCTGTTTGATGACTTTTGTTTTCTTGAGGAAAAAGATGCTCCGAAACCCATTTTTCATTGGTGTAAAGGGGGCCAAGGCAGGTTTTGGTATGGCAGGTGATGAATGGTTGGTGGGGGGGAATCCATCTGCTGCATCAACACAAAGGAAATGGGATCTTCCACTGATAAAAAATTACAGTCTGAGAGACAAGCCTGATTCACACAAGGCCCAGCCTCGCTGGATTGTGCACTGGGCTGCACTCTGTGTGCTTATGTGCGTTTGACTCTGTCTTCTCATCTCTATCTCTCAATCACACACACACGCACACACACACACACACACACACACACACACACACACACACACACACACACACACACACACACACACACACACACACACACACACACACACACAAACTGGAATCACCAGTGGCTGAGTGCCAGCTCGACTAATTCCCTGATATCTATCATCTGAGATATTTCATACTCTTTCAGTTCAGTAAGACAGTGTGATTCATGTAGTGGCTGTGGTGGTTTTTGGTATAGACTTTGGTTGAGGTTTGAGAATAGAGGCAATAGCAAACATTAATTTCTTTGTGATTTCAGAATTAAGTGCATATCAGAAATGAGACAATCTGTGTTAACACATTTGTCTTCAAACATCTATTCATCTGAGGTTCCAAGGTTCAGCTTTTATGATAGGCAGAATAATTTTGGCAATAATGTCTTTAACTTGGAGTTTCAATTATGTGAGATCAACACAGACTGCATTCAAAATGCCTAAATTTGAATTTGTCATGTCTGTGTTGGAAAGTCGGATTAAAATGATGAGTTCTTGAATACTGTAATTCAGAAATAAAATAATTTGCGAGGACCAATTTGAAATTGAATGCAATGGCATGAAAAGGGATTTTCATGGAATTTAACTTTAAAATTTAACTGTCATAATTCAGCTTCCTGTGACACATTTATGGGAATAAGCAGTCACCTCCTCCAAGGCTACCAAGTATACTACTACTTACCCAAAACTACCCAAAAGTGCCCCATTAGTTACCTATAAGTGCCCAAAAGTACCCCAAAGTCCGCAAACAGTTACCTAAAAGTACCCCAAAAATCCTAAAGAGCAGTATTTCCCAGAAGGTACCCCAGATGTGCTCAAACAGTAACCCAACAGTACCTCAAGGTAAAGTGCAGACATTCCCAAAAAGTAACCCAAAATGCATGATTTCTGCAAAACACCCCAAAGTAATGCAATAGTGGGCTTACACTCTTCATAAAACCACTCACAAGCCATGTGGAAGTGTGTCTTGTTTGTTTCCTCAGCCTGTGATTTAGCTTTTCTTTACCGTTTTAAGAAAGTGACAATTCACATGATTTCTTCTAAAACAATTTCCATGTTTATGTCTTAGTGATTATGGAAAAAATATCTCTGTGATATTCTAGACTATTACTGCTTAATCCCCAGATACAGAAATGCAGCACAAAACGATAGGCCTAACAGGCTGCAAAGCATTACTTTTAAACACTGTCGCTCTGCAAGGTGCCAGACTGATATATTGAGCCTTCTGTGTAAGCCAGTATTAATAGATTGGACACTAATTTCAAGTCGTTCACCAAGTGGGAAAAATATGAGTAGATAGTTGGCTGAGGAGACGAGTCAGGCACAGTGCCACATGTCTTCTGTTTGGTTAAATGGAGAGTGTTGGCCACTGTTGGCTGCCTTGGAGGTGGCAGCTGCCTTGCAGTTGACACTCAGGGAAGAAAAGTCACTTGTGCCCAGAGGTGTGTGAATGAAACTGTGATGGTGCCCTTGTGCCCAGTCCAAATTCACCACACTGTTTTTACACATGTGCATTTTCACGCTTTATTTGTTATTTCTTTCTGGGATTATCAAGAAGTGCTCGAATACACAGTCATCCAGTGTGCACTGATGATGACGATAAGATTAAACTTACAAACAGACAAATTCATGCACTTTGATGTTGTTCATTCAACTGTGGAGTAGTGTCTGCATAAACACTCAAAATAAAACCATCTTAAAGAAATGTTAGAGCAATTTCTTGTACCTGTCTGTGGCTGGATGTTTGACTCCTGTGAAAAGATCCTCGTTTTCTGCCCGAGCTGTAATAAAAGTCAACATTTGCTCAGAAGTCCCTGTTGGGAAGATGGCAGTTTCAAAAAAGGTAGTCTGAGGACAAAAAAAAAAAGGCCTTATCTGTTTAAACAACTTTAAGTGATTCAGATTCTTACCCATATCGTGGCATTTACTGCTTCGTGCAAGTGTGGTACATCCACCCAGTTTGGTCTATTAAATCCTTTCCTGTCACAATAGGAGTGTACTGCTCCAAAATGAATGAAATTGACACAGACCGGAGAACATTTTGAGCAGCAATGCAAAGCTAATAAAAAAAAAAAAAACACATTGAATTCACTTTGAGCGCTCTTTTCAGCCAGCTGGTTTCCAAAATGGTGGGACTGTTTTCTGCCGTAGCGCTGCCACCGTGTCACCCTGCAGGCTGAATATGGGGCTGGAATATTGCTGGGCTTTAAGGAACAGAGAGCTTTAGTTCATGTTTTTCTGTCCATAAATCGAACCGGACCTTATTTTCATTCATATTGTAGAGAATTGTTACTATTTAAAGTCAACAGAATGTAAAGCAAATATTTACACTTGTTCTGAGCAATGTCCTGACCCTTAATACAGGAATAGAAGCATAAAATGGGGTATGCCATTGGGATTGGTGTGCATTGACTCTACATTACATCTGTTGCAGTTTTAAAGTAATCCATTCCATGTTCAATGGCAGCCATGGGTAGTACTATCTGTTTTAGGGTATTAATCTTCACCCACCTGAAAATGGTGTCCCTGGACATCAATTAGGAAAGTAAATCATAGCTCAGGATGATAAATCGCATGGCCATGGCAACACTGCTGCTGAATAATCTTTAAATTCTTTCTTGCGTGACTGAACCCATCCCCACACATCCGGGTATAACAAACAAGGATGCACACACAGAGATGAAAGAAATTAAATTACAAGTTAATTGTTCGTTAGTCAGATGCACAATAATAGTTCATGGTGATTGACTAGGTTTTATGCACATGCACATTTCAATAATGGGAGGTCAGTCAGTCACTCACTCACTCAATTAGTGACATGCAGTATTTTTTTGGGGACCCACTCGGGAAGTGTGGCAAATATCAGTAATAATCATATTCTATTTCAAAACGTGTCTTACAAAATGTATGATTTTATGTGTTAAACAACTTATTTTTTTCAGTACAGTGTTTCAGTGTGAGCATGGTCAAATTTACACAAACCAAATGTAATCCCTGCTGTCAGTAAACTTGCTCCATATTTCAATCATTGTAGATCAATCAGTGGACCTTGATTCTCATCAGATTAGCCCATCAAGCTCATGGTTCAGTTTTTCGTCTGAAGTTGTAGTAAACTCAGTGCTCACAAGAGTGGACGCAAAATGACAGAAGCTGTCAATCAAGTCAGCAAACAAAAGGCATTCAGCCACTCTTATTAAACCATCTTCAAAACTTCTGCAGAGTGGTTTGCCCAAACTATGCTTTCCATTCCCGTTCTTGTTTTCTATCATCACAGTTGATGATCTGACCTGATTTGCATTTCAAAAGTTGCATTAGTAACCAGTTGTTCCAGACAATCTCTTAAAAACAAGAGCCATCTGTAATTATATGCTATTGTTGTTTAGGCTCAAACCAAGATGGTGGAATGTAAATTATTTATTACAGGCATTCGCTTCTGTTGTCTTACAGTTTTATTTATGTTCTGATATTTTTGCAATAACAGCAGTTTTGGTGGCTGCTAGGCCAGCGAATAAACTGCAGGGAGGGATTTTGATTTACATTCAAAAACATTTTCTGGTATTGCTCCCACAACCACAAAGCAGTCCACGACTGAAGAAGGAGACAGAATCATCCGTAGCTTTCTCCTCTCTCACAGTGGGGCAGCACGAGGAAGTAATACAAAGAGTGTTTTGTGTTTGTGCGTGGCATTGCAAATGATGTGAGATGTCCATATTAATGTTTGTGAGTACATAAATGTTCAGTTTGTGAATGCATGTCTGTGCTGGTATAAAGTGCATTTGGATATGCATATGGCTTGAAAACACTTTTTTCGCAAAGTGTAGGAAACATTTCCGGTGTCTGGTAACACATTTTTTGTGCTAATTAATTGTTTCAGTGTGTGTAATGGTAAAACGGATGCCAGCATGCATATTATGTTTCTAAATGGTTTGCGCGGAGGGAACACAGTTGGAGCTAATTTTGGTCCAAATATTGATGTGACTGTAGTAAGCTTTAATTAACATAGATGGTCCCAAATTGAAAGAGCTGGAGAAAATGTTACAAAGCATGAGTGTTTTCATATTGCAGTTGTTCACCTGTCCTTTAGAGAGCATGGTGATTTTCAGAAGTTGCATGGGCTAGGGACACTATTTTAAATGTGTTTTTTTTTCCACTCAGAGGAAAAAAAAAAAAAAAAAAAAAAATATATATATATATATATATATATATATATATATATATCAGTACACTGCTGTGTTTAAAAGATATAATCGTTCTGTCATTCTGCTTTATGAGTTTAAAAGAAACCGCAAGACAGATAGTCAGTAGGTTTTATACTGCATATTTCAAAATGTATGAACTATAATGTGATAAACCTGTATGAATACCAAGCATACTCAGTTTGGGTTTTGATCTCCCCTGTGAAGGCTACAGACAGAGATAGGTATCATCACCCCTCACTGTGTCTGAAGATCTAAAAACAGAGACTAGTCCCTTTGTTTATTTAATCAACCTTCTTTGCTGGAGGAAACCCAAGTGAAAACGGCAGCATTTTCACAGAATTTGCAATTTCTCTGAGCTGAAAACGACCCGCCCAGCAAAGGCTGTCATTTTATCTCTCAGAGGGTGAGCAAGACACCCTCAGGAGCATACGAGGCTAGGTTTTGTGTGTGTGTGTGTGTGCTCGTGTGTGTGTGTGTGTGTGTGTGTGTGTGTGTGTGTGTGTGTTCGTGTGTGTGTGTGTGCGCCTTAGGAGGTGAGCTGCAACAGAAACCCTTAGCAGCAGACCTCACCAGGAAAGCAAATGAGCGCTTTTTCTTTTTCATGTTGATACAGAAGACTCAATGTGTCCCTGTTCTTCTGCAGCATATATGTAAGCATGCATGCATGTTTGGACATTCTTCTTTGTGTGTGTGTGTGTGTATACCTGCAGTGTCTCATTGTTGCAAATGGTCCGCTATTGTATACTGACTTGTGCTGCTCATTTTCAGAAATGCTCTATGTACTTTAGCATGCAGACACTGTCATTAGATAAAGAAAACACAAGAAGCAGAGGGCAAATTATAACTGCGTGCATGCGTGTGTGTGTGTGTGTGTGAGTGTGTATGTGTGTATGGTGGGGGTGGGGAGGGTGCCTTTTACTTTGTGTTAATATGTAGTGTGTGAGAGTAATGAATGCTTGTGTCATGTTGAAAGTGCCATTGTATTTCAAATTCTTTCCAGGGAATGCTGTAGTCTGGAGATAGGGAGCAGTCCAATTGTATAATGGTTGTAATGCTTATTCAGTCTCCCCACCTTTCTCCTGGACAGGTGCAACGCTGGAGAGAGACTGACAGCAAGAGAAGAAAGTACATACACCAAAGGTACTGCACACACACACACACACACACACACACACACACGCACGCGTGCGTGCGCAAAAACATACACTCCTCTACGTGTATAGCCACATTAACGAACATCCATATTTTCCCCTCTGGCTGTAGAGTAATGTGCAATTTAATGGTCTAATGTGCCTTAATGACTGCTTGTGTGCACGGGCTTATTGTGCATCTATCAGCCGCATCTAATCAGATGATTAGCCTTCGTCTTGGGCTAATTTCCTTGTATGCATTCATTACCATAACTGGCTTTTTAATAAGAAAACAAGTCAATTTTCATTTTCTGTCACATGATATAGAAGGTTTTTTTTTCCCCACTCCAAAAAAAGTGTGACCATGATTACATTTTTGCAAAATATGCAGTTTAAGAGTTAGAGGTAGAGCAGAGATACAGCAGGTACAATGGCATGGCTCGGGCTTGGCATCATACCTAGACTCTCACAGCTGAATGGAGATGTAAGTTACAGGTAGCACCAAAGAAACAAAACGTGGTGTATAATTAGGCTCAGAAATATGATCTTGTCTTTATCATGCAGACTAGAGTTGAACTCAAGCAACTTATGTGAACAAAACATTACTGCTATTGCTCATTGCAGTCTTACGTGTTGCTCCCTCACTTGGAAACTCATGAGGAGCGATGATATTGCCTCAGTCACCACCCTGGTGTTGAAATGGAGTGCACCCACCCAGGCTTTATAGGTGATGATATGGTCGTGTACTTGTGCGGGCGTCCAGAAACTGTTTACTGTGATGGAGTGCTAGCCAGCAGTATCAGCTATATTTTGAATATGTCCCATGTTGCCAGTAGATTGTGGGATTGTCTGTCACTGGACTACCACTGATAACCAGCCTCCTGTTTTCTAATACTTTGGGGCTTAAAGGGCGATATCCGACACAGCTCATGTCTCTCTGATTCACTCATTGATTGTGTAAAGGAAAAAAAAAAAAAGACCATTAGGCCAACCTTTCAGACAAAATCTGTATTTTCCATCACATAGCATTCAGTGTGCTGCTCAACAGTGTCCTCATCCAAAAGCAAATGCTGATGGCTTAAAAAATAAAGTTGACTTGACTTATGTTTCAATTCTCTGTGAATTGCTTGTGTTTTGGAAACTGTGACCTTTAACTTAATTGTGACTTAAGGAAGAGTGGCTGGGTCCCTTGCTTTGCTTGTAGATTCAATCCCAAGTGGATGTGCAACACAGATCACTGTTAACACCTGGAATTCAAATGCGCCAGCGGTCACTTGCAATCAGCTTCAGATTTGTCTAAATTTGCACTTTCCTTTCTCTTTTTGACTTTCTTTTCATAATATAATTTATACTGCATTTGGGGACGTGTCAGGATGTTCAAGTCCAACATTTGGCTAAAATAATGTAAGTTCAAAAAATAATCTAACTTATGTTGCTTGTCACTTATTAGCTATTGTATTTAGCAAATGTGAGACAGCTTGTGAATATTAAATATTAACATACACTGTAGGGTAGTGGTGCCACGAGGTAGGCGACATCTCTAATCAGAATAGACATGAGAGACAAGAGAGTGCCACATAGCTGAGCATGGCTAAGTACTGCAGTACAGTGTGTATGCTCCTGTTACACCTTAAGGGTATTATTTTCTGATCATTTAATGGCAAACTCCACACAAATGGTTTTGACCAACTGTTGTCTTTTCTCACAAACAGGGTGCAGATGGTGAGATTGGTGAAACATCATCTGCACACATAATAACTTAAAACTATCTTATAAAAACATATAACTCACAATGTTGGAGCTCCTCAAGGTTGCATAAGCTCTCCTACAAAACCAGCATTTCTTCAACACGAACTGCAAATTTACATACAACTAGCAGCTATCATGTTAATTTGCAAGGATCAGCAAACCGCACACTGAATGTTGCAGCGTTAGCTACTTAGCTAGTGAATGTGCAGGTTAGTACACTACTTGCTAACCAATGTGACTAGACTCTAAAGCCCATTGAGGCAAATTTGTAATTTGTGATATTTGGCAATAGGTATAAATAAAAATTGACTTGACTCTGGTAACTAGCTCTAATGGAATGGGCCAAATATATTGAGACATTGAGCAATATCAGTTTTTTTTATGTTTTTCAGTGTAAATCTGTGAAATTATGTATTTTTCGATGACGCCCATAACTGTCTGGATTTACCCATCAGTTATCACACATCGAGTTTTCAGAATGGCCGCCAAGTGAATAACATCAATTGAACAGGTTACATCTTACAAATATCTTTTAAATATCCAATATGTGGGTCTGCCCTGCAATACACGCATTGATTTTAACTGTAATAAAGTACAGCAGCAATAGGCCGAGGTCTCTAGGGCTGGTTAGATCCCACTTTTGCTTTTCACATCCATAGTCTGGAGTGTAATGCAATGTTGCATCAACAGACTAAGGAATTATTTTATTTTATACCTCAGCTAATTAGGCTGCTCAACCAAAACAGACCAGTCAGGAAAGTGCAATTAGTGCAATAATATTTATTATGACATACGCAATACCAAGATGTTGGGTGGAGTGACCAATATATGGGTTTAGTGCATACAGGTGTATCTATAAAAGTCTCTGTGAGTTGCTTTCACTAGATCAAGTACACATTATTGTGAGTGCTAATTAACACTCACATTAATGAGAGTGTTAATTAACACTCAGCCGGCAGAATAACTTCTTGTTAAATCATCAGATGTGAATCCATTACTTTTGAACTGATTTCGGAGCCTTATGTTGCAATGCCGTGCATGTACACAAGGCCTAGTCCTGCTAGAGGCTCTGAGACTTGTATTTGTAACATAATGCTGCTACGCTGATCCCAACAATATGAGGTTTAGACCAAAGAATGCATGCTAATATTGTGGTGTGTCTGCAAATAGATTCACAGAGTTGTTTTCCACAAAAGAGATTTTAGAATTTGCACGCCGAACTCAAAGGAAAACACTGTGGGATATAATATCTTTATCATCCTAATGGAACAATTAGAGTCTGCCAATTGCAACAAAGAGAGACAGGGAATTGCAAGCAGGGAAAGATCTTAACAGAGTGCAAAAAGAGGGAGACAGTGAGGATGAGTAGAAGAACAAGAAAGACAGGAATTGGAAGGTGTACAGCTGAAACGAAGAGAAACATGCAAACACACTCGTGCATACACAGATTCACACCGACACACTGAGCAAGAACCAGTGAGAATCAAGAAAGATAGAGCAAAAGTGTGTAGGCAGAGACGAGACAGGAGGTGATAATGACAGCAGTGGAAGGCTTTGATCTCAGGTTTCTAATCAATGGGGATTATGGTCTGTGTGCTTGTGTCAGTCCTGATTATGGCAGCAGCAGAAGATGGTGGTGGTGCAGCCAGAAGAGTAGCAGAAAAACACAGGTCCTTATTCTGATGAGGTCCTCAGACACAGTGCAGTCTAAACACATCTGACACCTGAACTGGCTGATAGGACTAGAATTATAATGCAGAAATAGATTTGGTATTTAGAAAGGAAGAGCGAGAATACAAATCCAAAGTGTAAATGGAATCTTAGTCACTTCCAGAGATGGTCTATAGAGGCCCCACTGTCACACATGATAAACTAAGATACTGCTGTGACTGTGACAGTCTGTGGAGTCTGCATCTCCCCCAGCATGCTGGGAATAAACATGACAATACAAGAAATTATATGAAACATAATGTTAACAGAAAACTATAAAATGCAGTGTAAGGGACTGGCAGACTCTGGGGTACTTAGAAAATCCTTCAATCTGAAAATCTTTCACACACAGTACGCTGCTATTTTCATCCACAGAGTTAGGGTGATATATAACTGCGGCATCTTAGTTTTCACAAGTTTCTTCCATTGCACAGAGTGCTCTGCCAGGGAGCTCTCATTTCCTGCAATATTTGTCTCCACTGGATTGATATATGGTCTTGTATTGCAAGAAGGAGAGGAATCACTGTGACTGTGACTGCCTAATGAGATGCACTCAGGGATCCCAGGAATCAGCATGTTAGACAGACCTGGATGCCGTCTTAATGAGGTGGACCTCTGGGGCTCCCCTTCAGTAACGCAGGTCCATACTGTCGACTGTCTCGGGCTAGAAAAACATACAGCCAAGGACAGCATTGTTAGAAGAGCCAGTGTTTAATGAATCCTCCAACAATGGGGTTTTCAGTGTTTCCTGTAGGATCTTTTTCAACAGGGGCAGGAAAGGGTATTTTTTGTTGTACCTGGGTAGGCTACAACAAAAGCTAGGCACATGCCGTGCAAATGAATTAAACTGTTAAATCTATCTAACTTCATGTTAGCTATTTAAATCTACCTTTTTTTGTGCCCTCTGGTAATGTAAACCTATCGCCTGCCGTGTGCCTGAGCAGAAAATGCTGCACTTGCACTGTTGTTGGCTGGACTGCAGCGGGCCAGCCCTGGAGTCCAGTCGAGCCGTCTACTAGGTTTTGACCCAGTCTTGTTTATTTGGTTTCATGACTTTGCGAGTATAACTGTTCCAGTTGCTCAGCCTCAAATTAGATAACCTGCAACAGTGCATAGGTGCAGAAGCCTCAGAATTCAAACAGCGTTGTGCCGTCTTTCCACATCCAAATCAACATAACAGGATGGTTGGGGTGGCAAACATTTTTATGCACACCAATCTAGCCCTGTGTTGCTTTTTATGTGATACCAGGCTATATTCTGTATCAGCCGACCTCCAGCCAGTCAATAGTTATGTTTCCATCCAAAATGTTTTGCATATTTTAAGTAAATTATGAAAATTCTATAGAGGAAAATGTGAATTAATGAGCTTTACTACATCGTAATCAAATGGTGAAGGCCAAATAGAAAATAGAGAGATTTACATGGCCTGCTCGATATGGGAAGAATGATTATTACAGTCCTCAAAATACAGGCTGATAAATTTTCAGCCAAGGCACACAAAGACACAAAGTCTGTTCCCTGAGCCCTCTCTTTCCACACAGTATTGTGTACTGTGTGGAACACCTCACACATGTACGCACTCTCTCTCTATGTATTCTCTTGCTTCATGATATAGGTGTTATGCCATGTACCATATGTGCTCTTTTGTGGAGTCTTTGCCAACTAGTGCCCAAAAACTCTCAACATCTGCTGGACATTCCTAACTTTCTTTACCAGTTTGGCAGTATTACTTGCTAACGTCACTGGCCTGTAAGCCAAAGAGTTGCAAATTGATGTAGCATTATTGTTTGCTGCTAGAAATTACTACTTTTTTCTTACAAATGGGAACAAAAATATCCTGTCAAAAGTCTAAAATTCAGAAGTCTCATTATTGCATTATCGCTTATTTGTGAACATGAACAATCCATAAAATTGTGAGTGTTTTCAGTCTGTCATTATTTCAGTGACAGTGAATAGAAAAATTAGTTTGTGAGTTCATAGTCCAACATCTTTGCAAAAGCTAACAAAACTAGATTTTACATTGTATAAAATAATGCAGAAAAACAGTCACCATAATAAGGAATATTGCACTTAGGAAATTGGTTATAAGGTGACTTAATACCACAAAACCAAATCATACCTTTCACTTTTATGTTTTTATTAAACCACTCTCATTATAAGGAACAATGTAATTATTTCTTGAAGAAAAAAAAAATAGCAAGATTTCCCCTCTAAGTGGTGCTTTTTATTTTTAGCTGTTCCCTCAGTTGAGAGATCTTATCATCCTCCCACCTTTATTCAGTTTAGACCATGCTGCTGAAACAGTCTGTCTCGGTGACAGGGCCTCTGGTAATGAACCGTACGTTTGTATCTCCTCCTCACTGGGCTATTCCTGGAACCGATAGCATCAGAATCCGATGTTCTCGTACAGCGATGCAGCAGAGATACCCGTTCAATCTGACCTTTACTTTGTCTATAATGAAAGCTTTGACAATTTGACCCTTCTGTGGCGCGCTCAATACCAAAAGCCTTCCCGCTTTGACCCTGCCTCAGTCCAAGTTAATCATACATTATTCTGGCTTTTTAAAAAACTGGACTATTTGCTAAAATATGATAATGATACCTGAGTGAGTATTCTTTATTATATGCAAGCCCAAAGTACAGCAAAGGATGCCCTTAAGGGTATTGTGACATTTTCCTGAAACTGCTACACATAAAACAGGAGAAAATGAATTAGGTTGCCACATAGTTGCCAGATTACCTCAATATGTATGTATACAGATGGGTGACAAATATATAAACCAGCATAAATGTCTTATGTTAGGCCACCACAAGCCACAAGAAAGTCTCTGGATCTCCACTGGTGGGATGGAACGCCATTGTTGAGGATATTCCCCTGTTTGCTGTTTTGATGATAGTGGTGGGGAGCACTATCTATTATGTCTGTCCACAGTCTCCCTTAGGTGTTCAACTGTTTTGAGATCTGAAAGCCATAGCATATGATTTACATCATTTCCATACTCTTCGAACCACTCAGTGAGCCCTTGTGCCGTGTGGATGGGAGCACTGCCATCCTGGAGGACACCACTTCCATCTGTACCAAGCATTTGTTCAACTAGAAGACAAATGGATTTTGCTCTTCACCCAACTTGCATTGTTTGGATAGTTAAGTCCAAACCAGATGAAGGACTCTATTTTAAATCTGCATTTGCAGTGACCAGCCAAAGTGTTGCGTCGTAGCGCACGGTCAGTGAGGGCTAATCCCAACTCCTTCAGCATTTTCGTTCATCTGAGCTCAGCCTTACCCATACATGCTACATGTAAATGAGCTTGGTGTAGTGGAATAGAAGGGTTTGGAGATGAACTTTCAGCTTTTTTTTTTTATTTTATTTTAAGAAATCACAGAATTGACGTTGCAGTGAGATTAGATGTAGTCCTTTGAGCTCCTATTGCATTGACTTATTTTTTTTTAAAACCAAAAAAAAAAAAAAAAAAAATCACATTTCCCCTTGCAATAAACCATTCAGAATAATATGAAAAAGTCTTAACCTTGTTTCAGTTGTGGTGTGTGTTCTCTCAGCTTCACAAGGTGATAACAGGCATCAAGTTAAATCAGTATTCATTCATGCAGAATATTTTTTCCTGTGAACATCATTTAAAGTTGCTAGAACAACAGATACTGCACAACACAACGGATATATGCATTATACAGTACAGCAAGCCTGAAAGTGAGTTTCAAAAGAGTTTTTACTTTATCTCCTTGGAAATGAGACTCCAGAGCCAGCGTCATCACCCTCAGTGGTCAGTCTAAGAGTACAATGACCAAACAAGGTCTGCTGCAGGACCTCTGGCTGTGCTTGGGTATATACGGTTTAAAACCTCAATGGTATAGCAAGGCCTTATAGGCTAAGATGTGTCTCAAACTAGACTTGCTGCAATAGTTAGTATTACCATTGTTAGACTTTGGTCAGGCCTACACAGAATCACCTGCACACCAACCCCATCATTCTTTTTCTTTTTTTAAACCTATTTAGTTCATTTTCAGGTATAGGCACCCACATTCATGAAATAAAGCAACTGTAATTTGTAAAATAAGTGTGTTATCAATACTTAGTGGGACAATGGATGCTACTATTATAAACTGAAAGTGTCTGCCCCATGCAGCAGCAGCAGAGGAGTAAGGAGTCAAATTTCACTTTTCATGTGGCGAAAATAAGGAGAGTTGAGGATTGGATGTCAAAGCAAAAAGCAAAAGCGCCCATTTGACAATATTTCATCATCACCACCATCAACAAGACCGTACCCTGGCAGTTTATCACACAATCAGCGGCATGTTCTCTCACAGCTGGAGAAGGAGACCAGAGCTGCAGAAAGTGCCAAGGTTGAGCTTTGCCTCGCTGGTGGCAGTAAGTTTATTATCAGTTAATAGCCATAAAAGCAGCTGTTCGTAACCTAGGCTGGCCCCAGCTGACCTGCTTTGGTCACAACCTGTACCTCGCTGTGTCCAACACCGTGGACAAGGCTGTCGTGTCACAGGGGGAAGATCTAAAGACCTAACGTTAAACATCAAAGTAAGTGCTCTACAGATATGAGCTGATGAATATCCCTTCTTGTAAAATGTCTTGTGTAATCTATAGCACTGGTGTTGTCAAGAGTTCATTAACCTCACCATAGCATCCCTGCCGCAAAGGTGATGAATAAAATTTTTAAATGAGTTTTGAATTGCACTGGTGACCAATGAGGTCAGCCAGGGGCCGTGAAAGCCAGACCTTCATTACATGATGATCTCTTACAATCTTTGTTAAATGTGACCAAGATCAATGATTTATGGGTATTTTTTAATGGAAAGTAGCAATTAATTCGATTCCATATCTCCACTATACAAGAATGAAACCTTACCCATCATAGATTTGTCCCTTAAGAGGCTCAAGTTTGCAACGCTCGCAGCAGTTCTGAGGCCGCATGCCTCGTCTACCTCAATACAATAATTCCCAAGGTACTTGGCCAATCATTGTGTGGCTGATTGCGTGGCTTGCTGTATGTTAGATGGTTGAAATTCCCCATATCCATTCAATAACGAAACCCCTACCCATCTTACTCCAACCTGATCAATAATGAAAGCTCACCAGTCTGTCCCTACAGTTTGTAGCTCAATCAATAATAAAAGCCGTACCAATCCAATCCTGCCTTGATCAATAATTAATGTCTTACCAAACTGACTCTGCTCTGACCCTACCTCAATCAATAATGGAGGTCTCACCAATCTGCCCCAATATGTCAATAATTAATGACAGTGGCGGTGGGACCATACAATTGTAAAGGTGAGGGTAAAATACTTTGGTAACTTTGGGGAGAGACTTACAGTTTCTGACGAAAGGCACAAGGTTGTTGTCTATACTGAGATTTTCATTTGAAAGTTCATGATAGATAAGACAAACAGACTGCAGGAGGTTATCTCGATGTATAATGCGCAGGATATTTCACAAAGCTCGCAAATTAAACCACTGATTGGCATGCACCATACATAGCGCTCACCGACAATCCGAAGTCAGTATGTGTAAAACATGGCTATTACAAATCACTGCAATATGATTACATGCAGCATTGGATATGATTGTTGCTGCTTTAATTAAATGACCCTAATCCTGTGACATGACAACATTAAATTCAGTAACCGGCTTGACAAATACAAGATAATAGCACCAGTCCTAGCCAATACCCATAGTAATGCTTGTCAACAGAGCTTAATGCCATTTAGTTTTTAAAATTAGCACATTTTTTTGTAGTTCGCTGCTATTGAACTGTTTATTTGGTAATTGAATACAATCTTTATTGAAAGCTGGGAGCACCTCTTTCCCTCTTTGTTGTGGCATGAGCACCGAACAGACAGCAGCAACAGAAGAGCACGTCAATCCTTTTGATCCTCCATAGTTATTTTATCATCTCTCCGCAGCTTATGGTATTGGATTGTTGCTGTGTTTTTGTGTCATTTCAACCCACCTTTAAGTCATAGACAAGAAAAGAAAGATATAGCACAGGTGGGAGGAGGATTTTTTCGTTCTTTTTTTTTTTTTTTTTTTTTTTTTTTTACTTATTTTTATGAAAGATACAGGAGAAATGTGTTGTCATTTCTGTCCCAGAAGAAACATAAGCCTTTGAATGGGGGAAGATGAAAGGCAAAATGACTTATGAGAAAGAAAAAGGGAGACAGACCAACAGACAGAAGCAAAAGCATCTCATAAGGTGACAGACAGGTTTTTTCTTTCTCTCTCTTTCTCTTTCTCTCTCAATCTCTAAGGTTTTTTTTTTTCAGGTAATGCTTCAGCAAAATAGAGGGGGCAGGAAAGAGAGTTGGAGAGGAGGGGAGGACAAGGGAGGAGGAGGAAAGAAAGAGCATGTCAACCCCCAGAGCTGACAGGCTGTTTGATGTATTTTATGCCAGGTACCATATGTGGGAAAGACAAATCAAATAACAGTACTGGTTTCTGCAAAATTTTGTAGGTGTGACTGTTTTTGGAAATGAAAGAAATACTTGGAAAGAAGAATATTGGCAATAATACGAATAAGAAAAACACACACACACACACACACACACACACACACACACACACACACAGATTTACTTAGTTTTGTGCAAGTTGGCATTGGTTGTAATTGCTCTATTTTAATGTGGCTCAAGCGCAAAGCAGCCGGCGAATCTAACTTTTAGCCTTGTGTGCTGTCGCTTTCAACTTTTTTTTGTCCATTCCAAAATGACCAGAGGGCAGGTCTGAACTGGGAAATGGGTTCTGCTAAAAGCCATCCCTTGTGCTGAGACAGAATGGGGTAACAGTGGCTATTCAGCTACCGAGTGTACAGTGGGAGGAAAAAAAAAAACCCATTCACTTCCTCCTGACTCATTGGAGGAAGCATTTACCTTCGCTCTCTTGGTCTTTATCTCCTCTCCCACTCTTTCCCCCTACTACTTGCTCTGTTTTTCTCTCCTCTGCCCTTTCTCTCTCTTTTTCTCTCACGTGTGCTCTCATCCACTTTCTCTTTCCCCTCTGGTCGCTTTCTTATCTCACTTGTTCTCTCCCGCTGCCTGTTAAACCTATTTCTCTTTCTGTTTGCCCATCTGAATGCTTCTCTTCTTCCATATGCTCCCTCTATCCCTTTATCACTGTGTAGCCCCACTCGCAATTGAGAATTAATGTATGACACAGGTATGGAATGAGACAATCTTTGCATCAGAGACTAGACATTGTACTGTATGGTGCTGTTTAAGGACCCTCATTGGTTAATATTTTGTCCAATGGAGTACTGTATAAGAGGATTTTTGGTGTTTTGGTTAATTAATGATTGAATAGCTTTAAGAGTCGTTCCAATACATTCTCTAATGGGGACTTTTCAGTTATTCAAACTAGTGTGATTTTAAATTATTCATAATGAAGCCGGGGATGTTCGGAAACCCATTCAAAGACTCTACTATTTGGGGTTCTGGATATTTTTTTGAGATTCACAGAGTGCTGGATCAAACTTAAATACTTTCAGAAGATCCAGCAGTGGCTAAGGTGCTTATTTTTTGCATGCAGTCTCAGTGCTTCCCATACAAATTTCTTTATACCTTTCTTGATAAATGGGTTCCAGCGTTTGACATACAGTATGTAGTCATCAACAGCATGCGGTCGTATTATTCACCATGGAACGCAATCCATTTCTAGGTCTCATCTTTGCTCTGAAACAGCCCCAAGAATAAGAAAAAGGCTTCCACAGCCCTCAGGTTGCGTGAGCAGCCAATGAACAGAGCCCAATGGTCCTGAAAGACAAGGCAATTTGGCCAGAGTGATGGGAATAATGAGAAAAGCGTCGTAATATTGCCAGAGTCCAATTTACAAGGTAGAAAGAGGGAGAGACGGGGATGGAGACAGAATAAAGAAAAAAGAGTGAATGCACAGAGAGAGAGGGAGAGAGAGAGGGAGTGAGTGAGTGATCACCCACGCAGGAAGGCCTCGTATTGGTTTTGTGTCCATGTTGAGGTGGCTGCACATTAACCTGTGCAAATGGAGGTTATGGCTTCACTTCCATGGGGCAAGCAAGGAGGGGATAACAGGGCTGCTGGCAGAGAGAGAGAGAAAGAAAGAGAGGGAGAGAGAGAGAGAGAGAGAGAGAGAGAGAGAGAGAGAGAGAGAGAAAATTCAGTTTTTCCATCTCTATGAGGCACTCAGCCCTTAGAATCAGCTGTAGATGTATCATTATGCAGCGTGTCTCTCGAAATAGAGATTTACTGTTTAGAATAAGAAAAAGGACTCTTACTGAGAGAATCTCCTTTTAGAGAAAGAGAAAATTAAAACCCTTACAGCGAGCTATCGTGAAAGCAACCACAGAAAATGAAAAGAGAGGGTATCAAAGAACAGGGAGACAGAAACAGAGTGGCCAACAGAGAGCAAAAGGAGATCTTCAAAGAAGTGAATAAAATCGTGAAAAAGAAGTGTGAAGTGAAGAAGGCAGAAAATCTCTCCGGTGACATGACCACTTTAGCCTCCCCTGACTCCACATTACTGTATGACACAGTGGTGCTAGAGAGTTGGAGAGCAGTGACAAGTCGACTGATTTCACCAGATGGATGTTTTCAGGGCTCCTTTTAACAGAACAGGTCTGAGACCACTAAAGGAACACTGACACCAAACCACCTCTCACATCCGGCGCTGCATCTGAAATGAGAAGCAGCACTGATGCCTCCCTCCCCTTCAGACTTCTAATGATCAAAGTGTCTCTCTGAATGTGTGTATCTACATTTTAGTAGTTTGAGACTAATGATAGCCGATATATCAATATACTAATATCAGACCATACATAATATTGGGATATTGTCTTGTCCTGATTTTATAGGCTGCATTATGGTAAAGGGATGCAATTTTCTCATCTTACTAGACTGTCCTGCCTGTTCTGTTATTCATTTCTATTTGCTGGGTTGTCATATCCACATTACTAATGATGGTTCCACAAAAATCTCCTGTGTGTAAGTTGGAGAATCCGACTATCCTTTAGGGATCATGTGTTTGTTCCAAGTACAACTCATCGCCGACTAGTTTGGACCCAGTAGCCGTGCTTGAGAAGTGGAGCATGTAACAACACATTACTGTGTGTAATGATGCTGCATTTTGTAATAACCTTTCAAAATGTGATACATTTTTTTCTTCGTTTTGTAATAACACCCACATTTTTTTAATGACTCGCCTCATCTTTCAACAAAAACCTTGCATGCAAAATGTAATGCATTTAGGATAATACAGGAGTTGCGCTTTTTTCATTTTGACAAATAATAATTCGGTGTATTATGTAGTTACATGTCACAATTGCTGTCTTTTTGTGGCTAGAGTAGACTATTGCAAAAAAAAAAAAAAAAAAAAAAAAAAATTATTGGGTGTGTGTTGGGTGGGTGAATATAATTATCTGTTGAAATGATTTTAAAGAATACATTAGTCTTTATTTATTTCTTATTTCACCATTGTAATTTTAGATAATTCTCTACCTCATTGTGTTTTACTCAAACTGTTTTAACTTGTTCACCTTCCTTTTTCCCCTCAGTTCACTTACTCTCTCTTTCTCTCTCTCTCTCTCTCTCTCTCTCTCTCTCTCTCTCTCTCTCACACACACACACACATACACACACACACACACACATACACACACACACACACACACACACACACATGCTGCTCAAGTCTCAGGCTCTCAATGCACACACACGAGCTTGCCCTGCCCGCCTCTTTCTTTCTCTCTGTTGGCTGAGCAGTGTGTTTTATGAACTTGCCCAAAAAACACAATCTGCATCTGGGATTTTTTCACAACAGCAGGCAGGCCGCGTGTGGAGGCAGCTTGTTGTTAATGACCTATCTAAATGATTTAAAACCAATATCGTTTTAAATGACACTTCCTTTGTCCATTGCTCCGTATAGCTAGGAGTGTAAGTTACCGTAAAGATGCTTAATTTTGATACCCAGTTCTACTAACAACATGTGTAAGACAGTTTGTGCCTGTGTCTTAGCAAATCAACATAGTGACGGTGACCACCAAGGGCAAGGGGGTTGATGTGAAACTGTGGCGCTAATGGGAAACCTTCAGAAGGGTCGAATTATACTTTGCCGTTAATATACTTGGGTGGGCTGCCATGCAGGTATAATATATGTGTGGGAAACACCAGCCACCTGTTTTCTGTCCCTCCCCGTCTGCTGACTCCAGATATGAATATGACTATTGGAGCTGGGTTTCCAAGATATGGAAACAATTAGAACTCTGATGAGTTAGTCATTCAAAATACAATGATATTGGGCCTATACTCGATTAACAGTGTAGTCAGATTACAAATGGCTGTGAACTGTTTCGTCATAAGTGATATCATTGTCCTTCTCTCCATCCTGAAGAAATTGTGACAGTGAACTGCTCCCAAGGCTCACTTATCTTTTCACTGAGCCCTCGAGAGCCACAGAAAGAAAAGAGACCACATACACAGATTGAGAGATATGTCTACAGGGCGGACAGTGAGTACTTAGCAGGGAGGCGGCAGTTTAAAAAGCCCCAGGGCCATGGAAGAAGCGAGAGAGCGAGAGAAAGAGACAGAGAGAGAGAGAGAGTTAATGAAGCTATGCAGCGCATTGCCTTCCATAATCCAACTGGGATGTTAATCTCCTGTGGGTTCCTAACTAAAACACACAGAAACACACACACACACCTACGCACATTTATTCAGAGAGTGTCATCATAAGCAGTATGTGGGAAGGCAGGCATTTAGTGCTGCTTCGCATTTCTGATGCAGCAGGCTGGATGTGAGAGGCTTGTTTAGTTGTGTGCTCTCTTGTTCTTGAACTCTCTTTCCGCGTGTATCTTGAACTCGCTTGTTTATTAGTTTTCATTTCCATTGATTAATGCATCCTTTTAATCTTTCTCAAGCCTTCTTTATATTGTGTTTTTATGTGTTTTATCTTTTTCTACACAATTCCTTTGTTCTCTCTTTCTCTGGGCTTTGGTTTCCTGCTCTTTTTAGGGTTTTGAAACAGTGTTTTGGGTTTGCAACATTGTCACTGAGACAATACAAAACTACATATTAGAATTCCAAAGTGCATGCAAACTGAAAAGTTGAGCGGGATGATTAAGTCAGTGAACAGAGATTATATTGATGATTTAAAAAATGTGACCACCAACCTTCCCATTGGAGCATCAAGGTAAATGTTTCAAGGGCACCAAGCAGACTTTAAAAGTATAACTTTTTTTGTCATAGTTTATCCCTGCTACAGGTAGACATTTGAAGGTTATTTATTTATTTATTTATTTTTGGAATCTTCTTGTCACTTTTTGGTAAAGATTGTCAGGAAACCTCTGGAACTAAACCAGGCACCCGAGCATCAGATTTATTGAGAAAGACCTGCAAGAATCAATGGACTCCAGCACGGCTCTGCAATCACAGACTCTGAACAGACTGAACAGCGAACAAGGCAGAGAGTGTCAGCCAAAATTGACTCGACCATAGACAGCTTCACTGTCAGCTGAGCATCACAAGAACATACACTGTCACGCCATCCTAACGTGTAAATTATTTGAAAATCAAATGTGTAAATTCTGTTGATAGGATACAAAAGTAACATTTTGCAAACTTCTCTGGTGCTGACACCTCGGAAACAAGACACATTTTAAACTTTGATCAGCCGTTAACTTTAAACTGACAGTTAAGATGGTTAGCTCTCATAATAGCAGTATAGCAGATCTTGGCAGATGGAAGAAAATGAGAGTTTCATCAAAAAGCCTTTGTTTTTATGTTTTTATAGTTCCAGCAGACTTTAAAATAGGATGATTTCTCCTCCCTCCCTCCTCTCAGCACTCATCTGGTTCTTTTAAAAGCTTCCCTTCGTTGGAGCCTTACATCGTCCTTTTTTTTTTCGTGCTCTGGCAGGCCGGATGTGGCCTGCAGACCATCACTAGTCTAGAGTATCTGATTATAACGTAATTTGTAATTGAAATGTTGCAGCACAGGAGTAATTGGGTAGAAAGGAAATAAGGGAAAGGTGGCTTTACCTCTGTTTTTTTTTTTGTTAGTTTTTTTATTTTAACAAAATACGAGTGTTTTCAAACATACCAGTTAACTTTGAATCAAGTAAGACCATCCAGTAAGACCTTGTAAATTAAGTATTAAATACAAATATTAGCATGAGGAGAGAAAAAGCAGTGGTTGTTGTTGATGCACATGTTCTTCATGTATCTTTATTGCAGTATGAGATACTGCAATAAACACAATTTTCTCCAGGTGATCACATTAATCACTGTGGTTACTTTTTGATTTAATATATGACCCTTATCTAACTGAGCAAAATGATCCAGGATATGCCGCCAGAAGTAGCGGAATTGATTTTCAATATTTTTTATTTATTTATTTATTTGTTTATTTACTGCTGCAAGTAATTCCGCTAAGGGCTAGATGCTACTTTTGCAGATTCACAAAGATCAGTCCCACACCCACTGCACAAGTGAGGTTGTTTGCTCTCATGTTACTGCACTCACTAATTTCAGTGAGGGTTCAAATGTAAAGCTCACGTCATTTCTTTAAATCCCTGGTCGCATTTTGCCTCGCATTCTGAAATACAGCCCTCGCTAAGCCGTGAGGAGGATAAAGGCAAGCATTTGGCTTGCAGTGATTCTGCAAATTGGGTCTGTTTACCTCAGTTGTTAAACTATGATGCCAGACACTGTTCAAACTGTGTTTTATCATCAGTTTATTTAATTATCTATCTATTTATTTATTTATTTATTTATTTATTCAATGTTAGTTGATAGTGTGTGTAATATGTAGAAGAATGCACATTTTTGTAAAAGTAACCTTCTTTTCTGATTTGGCTCTGTTTTCATCCACCCACTCAGACAAATCCTGCAGTCACAAATTTGTTATTCTGCCATCCTTTTGCTCTTTGTAGTGCCTCACATATTCTGTTTTATCAAACTTCAGACCCATGAACTGACTGGTGCACTGAGCAAAAGAAATGCCCACATGCATAGATTTTGAAGGTTGATAAAAAAAAAAAAAAAAAAAAAAAAAGTTAAGCTCTGTATTACCTAGTGATAAAAAGAAATGATTTTGAAGTACTTATTATTATCATCAGTGATGTTCTATGGGGAGAGAGGTGAACAATTATTTGTGACCTTCAGTAACTACATCACACAGTGCACCATATAATTACAATTTTGCCAACAATATGCAAAATATGTGTTTACAATATACCACAGATAAGCTTTGAGTTCGAAAATAGGACATTGCAAATTGCGGGTTTTGAAACCTTTTAAGACAGGGGCAGAGAAAAGCAGCTGAGGTTCTCAGTGTGGGTCCGCTTGAAAATGACCCATATTTCGGTGGGGAGCAATAATAGATAGAGAGAAATGGTGTAAACGGTAGGAAAGGCTAGTATAAGCAGGAAGTCAAATGGATTTTAAATTACACAGTGTGCTCATGGAAAATATACAGCAAGATCGAGTTTACAAGACATGCGTTACCGTGTCATACACATTATCATCCATATAAATGTCAACATGAGAGGCTGCTATTTCACATAATGTTCAATGTTTATTCCTCTCTCGCTGACATTTTGCTCAGGTTTGAAATCCTTTCTAATCTTTCATTCACTGTCTCAATTATTTGTTGAGGACAGACTGGATGGACCAGCTTGATGTTACATTACATATGTGTGTGTTATGTGTGGGGGGGGGGCAAGCTTATGGACTAATGCGTGAGTGTGTATTTATGTGGCTTCAGTGACATTTCAATAACATAAAGAAGCAAAAGGCAAAACTGTTTTTAGAAATGTGTGTTCCCTTGACAGCCATCATAGTGAAAGAGAGAGAGGAGACACATTTACATTTAAACTGCTGCTATGTAAAAATGAGGACTCTTAGTATATTTTGTATGAAGTTTTAGATCATTAAAATACCCATATAGAAATTAATTTGTGCAACAGAAAAATATCAAGCAATTTTGCATTTAAACTTTTGACTGTATCATTCCTTCCAATGTAATTGGATTGCAGTGGGACCTCTTTACTTTCTCCACGATGCAACATGACATCGATAACTGTGTGACGAAAAGGCTCCCTTTGAACCATCTGCATGATACAGAGTGGACCAGTATCTCAGCGTAATTACACCGAGCTTTTTTTTTTAAATTCAGTTTTCTTCCCACACCGCCTTGCCAGTGCCTGCCCGGAAACGACACTGAGGGTGAAAGACGGAGATAGTGAAAGGCAAAAATTCACAAGCTCCTTTCAGAGAGGAATGCATGTGATGAAAAAGAGGCAAGGAGAAGATGAAAATGATATTGCAAGGATTTTTATTTATTTATTTATTTATTTATGTATTTATTTCTTATGAACCCCTTAAGTGCTTATACTATGTGAGTCTGCTGCTCTCTCTTTTTTTTTTTTTTTCTCTTCTGAAACATTCCGTAATTTGGTTGGTGGGATTGGTCTGGATCCTTGTAAACTTAGATACTCCCAAGATATGGGTTTACATGGCCCAATCAATACTTTTCCAGTGGTGAGACTATCTTTGACTGATTGATATTTAATTTAACAGACCTCCAACAAGAAAGGTGGATGTTGCTCTCACTCCTCTCTCTCTCTCTCTCTCTCTCTCTCTCTCTCTCGGTGTGTGTGTGTGTGTGTGTGTGTGTGTAGAATTGAAAATGGCGTAAGTGTCATGAAATCGGAGTTTAATATCTTTGATCAAGTAATTTTCTGGTTTTAGACGTTGTTATACCTGAGAAAGTATTTGACGTAATATCTCGCCTACACTTTGAGCAGTTTTGGTATGTTAATCTACATTTTAAATGCACATTTTCCAATCCAATCTAATAACATAAACTCTTAGCACAGTGCATACACACTAACACTGTATATCTTAGATATCACGTTATTCTATAAGGAACACATACTTTGCTTTTCTCACCTGCCTATTCAACACTATACAAGGAAGATGAAAATTTCAGAGCTCCGCTGGCTATGTTTAACTTTACTTTTTATTTTTTTCCACATTGTATAAAGTGACTGCATGCTATTATGTGCTCTTTTATGCATCTTCATAATGTAGGATTTGGGCTTTACGTTTTTGCCAAAGGCAGTTCATTTTCATTTGATGGAGGGGTATACTCATTCAGTTTCTCCACACGGCAAAATTTAAAGTGACAAAATATTGTTTACCTAGTGCTGTGAAATTTCTACATAGGCTTCTAAATGTTCCTATATTACTTACCTGGGAATAAACGCACATGTATGTGCTCACAGAAACACATGCTGTTATATCATGGAGTTAAACAATTTGTTTTTTTCAGTCTACTAACAGTGGGGGGTTGGATTTAGAGGCAGTGTGCTCTCAGTTCTAATTATCATCAAAGCAGGTGGACTGCTATTGAACTCAAAGAGTGGAAACACTTGACACATGACGTAAGGTGTGTTTAAGTGCATGTGTGCGCATATTAGTGTGTGTGTGCATTTGTGTGTGTGTGCCCAGTATCTTTTGTGTGAGTACTCTCTTCCCTCTCTCTCAGATGTGTGTGTTGATTCAGTGATGTATGTATCAGTGTGCTTGGTTTTGTGCTGGCCCATGTGCTCCTCAAAGTGTGCGTGTTCCCTCTCCAGGATAAAAAAGGGTAAATTAAGCCAGTTATTCGTGCCCGGAGCATGTAGATTCTCTTCACTCTGAATGAGTGGGCCTGTCCTTAATTGAGCCTCCATGACAAAACCTCCTCTCGTTGTGCGTTGAAGCGCTCGTGGGCATCAGCTTGCACCATGACCCAACGACTAAAGTAACATCCTGTGACTTTGAATCTCTGCTGGTTTTAAAACTATATATAGCGTTGAGAAAATGTATGGTACTATATTTGGTAGTCCTTTATGAGCCGTATGCCTTCAAGCAAGATCCACAGTTGCATATTCACTGGACTTTTATCTTTGTCTATTTTGAGGTAAAAATAATGCGTGACACTTAAACCTGACGTTATTTGTCCCATCAAAGAGAAACATTAGCCTCTGCAACTCTGCTGCTCACACAGGTGGGTTTGGCGTTGCTGCAATGGCTGAGTTTTGGTCAAACCCACAGAACTTTAGTTTAAAAAAAAAAAAAAAAAAAATCACAAGAAATATGGCTATTTTCTCTTTGATGAAATAGTGCAGCCATAAAACAACATCTTGGGTTTTGAGGGATGACGAATGTGAGGGCATTTCCCTCAGTGTAGGTGTGATGTAGCTTCCATGAAGCACTGCAACAAGCGGACACAGAACACGTATGTGAAATTGTCATGCAATATGGGAAGAAAGGTTTTAACTTAAGGGGGGAATAGAGGTAATATCAGAGTTCATGGGGTAAACTTAAAACAAAAAGAAACAAGTTGAGAAAATATATTTTGGCTTCAAGGTATGAACCACATTACGACATTAAAACAAATGATCTAGAGAGCTATTTTATACCATGTCTGTTTCAGGAAGTGAGTAAAAGATCCTTGCAGTGCCATTTGTCTCCATCACATCTTTTTAAGCACGTATCCTATCTGGCTTCTGCGTCCAGCCAAAGGGACATTGCTTTAGCTAATAGCTGTGAAAAGGAATGTTCCAGTTGGCTTTGTCCATCTCATTCTTTCCTCATCTATATGCTCCTCGTTTGTTTGGTGAATTCACCAGCTAAACGGTTCGTGTCATGTCGGACAGGAGCTGCTCGCATGAGGGGAGGTTTGAAAGTGGAACATTTTCCATCTTCCTTCAGCGCGGGGAGGGAGGGATTGGTTTGGAGTCACACCCAAGGCCAAAGTCATTTATAAAAGCATTAGTGGCAGTGTCTGAAGTGAGGCATGCCGTAGACTGTAACATATCACCTTTGCCGGCTATCTTTACCTCATGGGTGTTTTGTAATACACTATATGTGTCTACATTATTTATATGACTGTTTCAGTTCACCTCACACACTGACAAGCACACTCATACAAATCCATGTGCGCATTCACAAAGCCTGTGCGATTTGGTCTTGAAGTGAAAGATATGCACAGGTAAGCACAGAAGATGATCTTGGAGTGTGGAATCGGTGTATAACAGAGCTACGTGAACAGCAAGTCCAGGGCATTAAGTATGCATGTATTTCAGAAATGTTCCCTGAATGAGACAAACTTAAAAGGAGGCATGACTCACACAGATATTGGTATTCTCTCAGTTTCCCATCTATGTGCAAATAAACTGATGCTTCAGTATACCCACCCCTCCCCACAACCCCCCCCAAATGATCAAAAATGCCTGAGTCGGATGTGATAAGAAGACTTCCATTTGGCTCTCACAGAGGGCCTGGGTGGAGAGAAATAGCCCGCTTCACCAACATGAGATGCATTGTTGAGATAAAAGATTCTTGGCTATAGACGACACCGGCTCATCTGACTGCTGGTTCTGAGCTGCTGCCAAACCGTCTCCTGCCCACACACGCATAGGCATGGACACGCTGGCACTCAAGGGCATGATGCTTACGTGCACAGCTGAGCATGCACACACAGTCACACCCACACAGGCACACAAACACTTAACATAAATATACATAAAGGCCCGTTTGTTTGACGAGCATGTCTGGCCCATATGTAAAATATAAGAAGCCCACACATGCCTTTTGATCTCAAAACCAGCTACTCTCATACTGATTCGTGAGATGTCTTCGCAAACTGAACTGTTTTCAGCAAGTGTTTACTGACCTTGAGAGTAACAAAAGTCAATACAATCAAATAACCATCCTAGGAGCAGTGTTGGGAAATTTACTTTCAAAATGTATTACATCTCACCGCTACAATCGGAGAGTGTTCTGTTCATCTGTTTGTGCATAGTTTTCTGTGTTTTTGCACTTTTTCCTGCACTGGAGAATTTGGAGAACTGACTACGTTTCCCAGAAATCCTGTTGATCCACGTCAGCAAAATGTGCTATCGCTTCCTTGGTAGCAGGATAATATTAGTGCTGTACCTGCCTAAAAAGAAGTCATCGCTGTCTGCTGCAAAAGCAAAGGAATCTTCATGAAAAACAGGTAAGAGTTATTACCTTTTGGCACACCATTTTACCTTTTGGCTTTAACAAACCTACCTGGAGGGTATTCACCTGAGGGGTATTTCACAAAATATACGATAGATAGATAGATAGATAGATAAATAGACAGACACTTAGGCATCCAATAGTTCAGTGCAATAATTACACACAATGCGTAGATACACTCAGTCCAAATTAGAAATTAGAATTGCACACCCTATCTGTACCCTACAGTAAATCAGTCTGAGCATGAAATGATGTGCTGTACACTACACATTAGCCTGGAGCAATTATTTATTTAGCCTGTAATCCTGAAAATTAGCCTGTACAATAGAAAAACACAAAAGACAAAGCATACAAAAGTAAAAAATAGCCTGGAGAGGTAACTGCGGGATATAAATAAAACAAGGCGCTGTTGATGCAGTACATAGACAATTAGATGAGTAATGCAATAGATGGGTTTGGGTTTGGTGATGGTTCAGAATGTGAATCTCATTCTGGCGTCTACAGTGTGACACTTAGTCCACACACAGAGGTTGTTAGTGCTGTTATAAGCGCTATCAGCTAAATAACATGTTAGCAAGCACATCATTTTCTAAGTGACTTTTCAACACCATGATCAGCAGAGACAGAGGCAGAGGTTTTTGGAGCTGCCAAGGCCACAGACAAATTAACAATCCCATCAATGGACTCCTCTACAGTCTACAAATTGCAAATCAGTGTTTAAAAACCCATGCCTTTGTTTTATTTTTAGCTCAGCTCCATGAGGAGAGTCAATAGAGAATGAGACTGAAGAGATCACTGGAGCCACCAGAGGCCACAGGTAAATTTCCTAAATTTTTGGGCCATCAATATTTCTCCAAAGTCCCAATATCAGTGCACACTGACTCCATTAAGGCACAATGTCACACATTCCCATGCTGTCTAATCCACATAGGGCAAAACTGGAAATGTGCATTCCACACAACAATTCTGACTTTTCAGCTCTGCCTCATGAGGAAGATTGCCGGAGGAAGAGTCACACCAGGTCAGTGGAGCTGCCCGACACTACAGATAAATCACGTCTTCCTTTCACGGACTTCTCTACAGTTACACATTTCAATTTACTGTATGATAACAATGATTTTTTTTTTTCTTTTCAGCTGAGCACCGTGAAGACAGGTGACAGAGCATGAGACTGTCATTGGAGACCATCAAGGGCACAGGTAATTAGGGTCCGGGCAGCCCAAGCTGCCAGGACACTATCGTATTCCCAGGATTTCTTTCTTTCTTTCTTTCTTTCTTTCTTTCTTTCTTTCTTTCTTCTTCCGAGGAAATCATACTTCCCATGGATGAAAACTCACCAAACTTTGCACAAAGGTCCAGTCCCATGCCAGATTACCTCAGCTGCAAACTCAAGCCCATAGTCCTGATGGTGACGCTCCAGCAAGCCTCTAAAGTTCAAAACTTTGAAAATTCATAACAATCCAACCATCCATGCTACAGCTTTGCAACTTTCATCAAACTGTAGCCCCAATACTGAAGAAACTTTTGTTCATTTCAACTTATTAAAAATTATGCAGTTCATCACTCTGTTTTTTTCAAAAACTGTAAAACTTCTTAAACCTATCTCCTCCCACAATTTTTGCTCAAGTGACACCAAACTTGCTGCAGAGCATCTTCAGACTGTCCTACACAAACGTTGTTTCTCAGATTTTTGATTTATCAAAAATTGAGCCTACAGTGCATCAAAATGTTTAACTGAAAACGGTACTGTAAACATATACATGCAAATTCTTGCTAAATAAATCTCCAATGTTCATGAAAAGAAATGACACAATTCTAGAGTCATGGTAGATGATGTGTGGCAAATTTCAGACTTTTATCTCAAAAACTGAATTTTTGACAGCATTTTGAATTTTGCTCTTGTGTGAACAATTGGAGTCAATGCAAGAATGGCATTTTTAAACATCATTTTTTGGCACAATACATAAAAACATATGAAGTTCTTAAATAGCCTTTGTTGAGCATTTACTATGACAATTTACATCAGCTACCCACACTCAACATATGGCCACTGGTGATATCTAATTCCTTACAATCTCACTTCCCAGATAAACGCTGTGAGACAGATCTCCAGAGGAAAAACAGCAGACAGAAAGGCATAAACAGCAGACAAGCCTGGACAGCTTCACAAGTCACTGAAGAAGTTCAGTTTCATATACCAAAGGAGGATTCTGCCTGCATTTTTCCTGCGATGCTGTCATGTTCCCTTGAGAGAAGTCAGAACCTAATGGTGTTCACAAATCCTTCAGTGCCCGCTGCAACTGTGGAAAAACCCAAACCGTTCAGAGACCACCTCGCTCTTTGACAGAAAACCTCAGCAATCCCAGCAGTTCTTGGAGAACAGTAGCTGTGTAAAGTTTATTTTAATTCTGAATATGTTTGCATTATAACCCGAGTTATTGTAAATTTATATTGTTCATTAGCTTTTATTTTTGTTCCATTTTTAATTTTTGCTTTCAGTTCCATTTAATTTCAGTTAGTTTCCAGAGTGGGTTTATTCATTTCAATTTAGTTATTATTCTTATTATTCTTATTAGTAGTACTATTGTTGTTGTTGTTGTTGTTGTTGTTGATTCTAACTCTACCTTATTGATATTAGTGGAAAATAAGGTACATTGCTGTTTACAGATATGTGGCCTTTATAAATGTTTGACTTTATATCAAAGCATTAAACCCACAAAAAAGTCACAAACAAATTTGTGTCTCATCATTTCCGCATGTGCAGCTTCAGTAAGCCTATTTTTCAGGAGACGGGTAGTGAGTATTACTTATTAATCCTCATTGAAAGTAATGTGATTATGTTGCATAATTTCTTTCTGTACGTAGCAACGTGATATGTCACTGTAGTGTTACTTTCACTTATGGTGAGATATGTTGACAAGTCCAACAGATGTAAATGGGATTTCATTTCTATTCTACCCTAACCCTAACTGACCACTCACACCCACTCACCCACACACTGATTGATGTCAAAGACTGCTGTGCAAGGTGCCAAGCTTCCCATCAGGAATAGTTAAGTGCTCAATGACACTTTGACGTGCTCTTTGGAAGAGTCGGGGACCGAACCAGGAACCTTCTGCACTCTACCTCCTGACCCATCCACCCAACAAGTGGTAGGGTATTGAAAAATCATATATTCATACATAAAATAATGCCTAGTAATGCTTTATCTTTAAGAAACAAAGCAATATCCTGACTCTGTCAAGGCAATGTAATAATTTACAAATAACAGCAAATATATATTTAAAAAAAAAAAAAAATAGAAAGAAAAAAATAAAGAAAAAAATATGGGTAACCTAATGCCTACACGCTTACAATGGGAAATCTTGGAAAGGGAAACATAACCTCAATGTGTGGGCTAAATTATTTTGATGCCTGCATAATAAAATGGTAATAACAATTAAATATTGATAATCCCAAGGCACCTGCTGTCAGCGCTTCAACAACATAATCAAGAGGATGCAGTGCTCAAAAATAATTTATAGAGAACAATACATTGTAGTTTAAGAATTAATAACTGTACCATGTTGTAATCCTCTCAGTCAGTCTCAGTCTGAGGTTTTGGTTGTGTCTCATTAACAGAACAGACTTGTGTGCCAGCCCTTGTCTGATAGATGTAATAAGAATACTCCATTTGAAACGGTAACTTGGTATGCTACTCCATTACTCAAATAAGTGATAGTATTACAGAATTTGCAATGATACTCATTACCTTCAACGCTGCCTGGTATGGTCGAAGCATCTCTCTCAATCAGCTGTGGAAATCTCTATTTCATGTGGCAACCAAAGTCTGCCATGCTTTAAAAGACATGCATACTACCAGGATGACAGTCAAAGATTTTTATAACTTTTCTCCCTGGGACCCAAAAGTTGAAAAAATTCAGTGAAACATGGATCCATCGACTGACGCCCACCAGAAGCTGCTTGGCGCGTGTCTATGTGTGTTAGTGTACACTAAGGAAGGATCATCGCGAATGCCTGTGTTTGTGTCTGCTTTTCTGCTGTCTTCTCGTGTGCTTTTGTTTCAGTTTGTCAGTGCAATGTCTGTGCCGGTCCGCTTGAAGGATCCACATCAGTTTTCCCTCTATGTGGCATTTACTTCGGTTCGCCCCTGTTCTCGCTTACCCCGTTCGTTGGGGAGAAGATTACAGTGGCATCACTCAAACCACGTCTCTATTGAAATGCATCTATCAGCCCTCTCGCTGGGTAATATTTCTGTATCCCTCCCCTGTGGAAAGATCAAATGTTTGGTGTTGCACGGAGAAATATATTCAGAGCTTCTTTGCCAGTCCCTTAATCCCTGGAAGAGTTATTTCTTCCTAAAACCAATTATTGTTTTACGTCAGATCAAAGGCATTTATTTACCATTTACAGAGGATAAGCTGATGCTAGTGAGACTCCCACACCAGAAATACCCACCCTTAATGCACACACACACACACACACACACACACACACACACACACTGAGTCATGCACATACACATCCACATGGGTGTTTGTGCTGGCCCACAGTTGCACAGTAACAGCCACACATGTACATTCATGTAAACACAAAGGCATGAAAACACATTTACATCGCCACATACAGACAGGAACCAGGCAGGGATGAAGATATCATATGCACACACACACACACACACACACACACACACACACACACGCACGCACGCGTATGCACACTCACACAAACCCGCACTGTCTTCTCACTTCCCTCATGAGACGACTTTCTCTTTACATCCTGTCCTCTCTCTCTCTCTCCCTCTTTTCTTCAGTGGGTGTGAGACACATCTAGTGAAATAGAGGCACACTGAATATTCTTCAGCTGGAATTTATTTTGTAAAACTGGAGAGGCAGAGGGCACACACTCTGCCATGCTCGCTGTCAGTCTCTAAATGAATAGTTTCATGAGGTGGTTATTATACAGATGTCACAGATGTCACAATCATATAAACAACCTTGTATTCAGCACATGCAGGTCAGTGGATGTTAAAAACGTCTTATTGATTCATGCTGGTCAGTCAGTTTGATTAAACATCAGACCGCCAGCCCAGGGTTCCCGTTCCCGTTCAGCAATCTCAAGGGGGCAGAAAGATTTTACAGCATACTGTATGTCAGCAGACAGTTTGTACTTTCATTCTAATTTTCCATCACACGCTCTCTCTCTCTCGCTTTTTCCCCTTGCTCTCTCAGGCCCTCTTCTCAGTCTTCCACCGGCGTGACTGGACAGGAACAGTGAGGTTTGTTCCCAGCATGCCACTGGCACAACAGCATCACCAAACCACCATGCCTGCAGCAGCCTGGATTCTGGCTTTGGCTCTGTTTCTCGCTCTACAGGTAACAACCAAAATGTCCACCCGCTCCTTCACTGAAGAGTGGCCCAGGGCTTATTCATTATCATTTTTTTTCATTCATTATTTAGTTTCAATCTACTATTTTTGGCAGCAGATCTAACCGCTTCACTCTGTCTGGGCACAACTCCATTCAAATTCTGTCCTTCCCAATTTGGAAAACTCAGGAGTAGTGATGACTCAAACTATCATTTTACATATTCTAAAATGCGACTCTGCTCTCAAGATTTCTCATCAGCTGCTTTATCGTACATTTTCCACAGAAAACACACCTTTTTTAGTTACTTCTTTCCTTTGAACTGATACATGCTTCACATTTGTATTATCTTACCTCATAATTATCATCTGAACTCAACTGTCAAAAACACAATCAAAAAATAACAAACTAGCATGTGCCACCACCAGAGAGGCTGAGAGATCTGGTTACTTACATAAAAGCCCTTCTAGGGACGTGTGTTGCAAATTAGCATCTGCTACAAACACAGTGATAATTGCATTGGAAAAGTGTGTTCAGTTTGTCTGTGTACATTGTATTGTTCTCTATCAAATAAAACATAAATAAATAAATAAATAAATATTTATGATAATTTGGTCCCAAAGGAAAAAAAAATACAGCAGAGTCTTGCAAGTTTCTGTTTTGGCTCAGGGGCAGTCACATACTTACTGCAGAGATGAGCCATCTAAATTTAAAATCGATATATAGTGTCATTTATTTATTTATTTATTTTGGTCGTACAACACACCGTGCATAACAGGAAGCCCTGAGCTATATCTGCACCACTTAGTGTGTAATTATTTTATATTGGCTCTGTCTCCAGAGTGCCACTAGCGCTGCTCCATCAGGAGACAGCCAGCTCGTGCGTACCACCCGAGTGAGGAGGCAGGCCCTGAGGGAGGATGGGTCCACCTCCGCTAACCTCGCTAACCAGACCCTGAGGGAGCAACCCATGGTCTTTAACCACGTCTACAACATCAATGTACCTTTGGAGTCTCTGTGCTCTGTTGACCTGGACGCCTCTGCACCAGCAGCCCCAGGTGATGGTGACATCTTCTGATCGATCGTTCGTGTGGGCTGGATCTCACTTTTGCCACTTTATCTTCTGTCTTGCGAGCACGAGGGCGCAGCTCGCTCACACATGTACACACAGACACGCACAAACACACACTGTAATTGTAACAGTAGTTGTAGTTTAAAGGCATGCTCATTTTCCTCGTCCCAGATTCTCGTGCTGAGCTGGGCTCCCGACCGGCCATGGAGGGCCCAGCAGGACCAGCCGGGCCAACAGAATACACTGAGCAGACCGTGGACGCTGACAGCCAGGTGTGGTAAACTTAGTAGCTTTTCTCAGGCCAGGTGCTTTACATGGTGGCGAGCAGTTACTATTCATGTCTTATACTGCGATTTATGTCACTGTTATCCTACAAAATGTCTCAAATCTACGGGTCTACTTTTGTCTTTTTGTTCCTGGGAATGCCCAGGAATACCTATCCAAGCTGTTTCCTGTTTCCCCATAAATATAATGACATGAGAAGGATATTTCTTTCTAAACATTTAGATCATATTGGAATAGGCCTATACTTAGAAAATATATAGGCCCTCTTAAAACATGTGCAACAGCTGTGTGTGTGCGTTGGTGGAACACACTGAAAGCTTATTGTAATAAAACACAAAGCGCCACAATTTTTTTCCCCTACTAATCACTTCACAGTGGAGTGAGTAGTCTTAGCTGTGAGAAAGTGTGGGCGTCCGCGTTTGTCTGCATACAGGTTTATGTAGTAGCAGAAGGAGCTGTATGTGTTGGATGTGAGAGGAAAAAGTCTGTGGTGTACATATCTTAGTGCGATCACAAGTTGGCATGTGTGAGCAAGAGCGAAAGAGTATATGTCATGTGTGAGAAGGAATGTGTGTGTGTGTTTGGAAATCTGTATGCATGTGAGTATAGAGAGTAAGAGAGAGAGATTATGGAAGGAGGAGATTATCTTTGTTTCCGCAGTTTGTCCACACACACCTTAGGTTGGCAAGAACAAATAAATACATATTCTGTTCTTTCTGAGTGAATATTGACTTTTTTAGTATATCTAACATTCCTTGGATCTTACACAAGGCTCAGGCAGCAGCGTCTGAATGCTGACAGAATATGAAATCCCTCTCAGCTTAATAGAATGACTCTGAAAATGCCAAATTACTTGCTTTAATGAATTTCGTTTTTTATACAATAAAGAATTGTCATTTATCACTCCAATGAAGCTTACTCCCATGAAGCTCAGATCACAGGCAATGAACTTGCCATTTCACATTCCTCACAACTACAGCAAAGTTCAAGCTGCATGGAAAGTTCATATTTTGTTCATTCTAATGCTGGTTGACATTGACATGGTGTTCTTTTGCCTTAATAATTATTAATACTCATAGATTTATGCATTTAGTGTTACTTGAAATACGACCAATTTTATTATTTTATTTACTTATTTATTTATGTTTATTTTAACAGGAAGTCCCACTTACATTAAAACGTCTCTTTTACAAGATAGACTTGGCCATACAAAATCACAACAAATTCAAATACAACACAGTACATAAAAATTCAAAGTAAAACATAAAGACAGCACAAACATGCCATCAAAAGCATGCCATCCCAGGATTCCCAGGATGGTGTGTTTCTTTTCACCGGATAGAAAATGACAATAGACAATGCAATATATCACAATATGTAGACCCAACCAAAACTTTACCTTTTAGAGATATCATGTCGATGTTAAGAATGTTTTCATCTCTCTTAGTCATTTGCATAGTGATATGTATGGTGAGGCATCTTTTTGAGCAGATTGAAGTATCACAAAGCATACCAGTGTTGTCTTATTCCCAAATGGAAAAGAGAATTACGGTGTGTTCTAAGTCACAGACACAAAATACAACTGAATTAGTGTAATTTTAGGTGTATGAGAAACATTTAAACACAAAAAAATGCTCAGTAACCAAATAAAGCATCTGTCATGTTTAGGTAACCTTCACACACCGCATTAACATCCCAAAAGCGGCTTGTGGCTGCCCGACAGTAACCACAATCCAGCAGCTCGTCACCAGGGTGGAGATGCTGGAGAGAGAGGTGTCTCTGCTCCGAGCTCAGTGTGGCTCTGGATGCTGTGGAGAGAGCTCAGCCATGGGTGAGTACTGTGGACCGCAAAGTATGCGGGTAAAGCTGATGCAATTTTTCATATATTTGTTTGATGCACTGGGAGTAGTTTTAAGTTGTGTGCTGAATTTGTGAAAGCGCAAGGGAACTTCTTCTATCAAACAGAGGGGTTCTTGGAAGCTATTTAGAAATGCTAATAGCAAGGAAAAAGCAGTCCATAAAGACCATTCAAGGCAGACATTTTCATTTATGTGGCTAAAAAAAAATCAGGTGGAAAGAATATTCAGAAAGTGAATATGTTTATACCATAGATGAATTATTTGGGGTAGCACAGAGAACACAGACAGTAGCAGAATATTGATGCTGGAGGGAGAATGTTCCCTGCTCCATGCGTAGTTTGGGTCTGAATGATGTGGGGAGACCTTTGTTATGGGTGAGAATTTAATTCAGTATTCAGTAGGTGTAGCCATTATAATATGAAGGGTATATGGCCTGGATAGAGTTATAGGGTTTATGTGTGGTTGGTTATGGTTAAAGGATCTCCTCCGGTGACACCATCACCCCATTCAAATATTTTCCAGAAACATTCCATCTCAGCGGGGAGAGTATGATTATCTCCAGCAGTCATGAGCTGAATCAAAATGAGGCTTACGTGTGCAGCCGGGGGAGCCGAATGGAAATTCACAAAATGTGCTTGTTTCAAACAGGAATAAACTAGTTTGAACTCTACTTTTTTATTGATTTCGTAATTTTTTCCGCCTTTTTTCAACTTCTGGATGCCACTCTGGGGATCTTGTAGAAGCTATGGTAATTGATGAGACTTAGCAATGGTATAGATTGAATTTGCCTTCCTAAAGGGACAGTTCAAAAAACTAAAAAGATAAGCTGTTGGTGAGTGGACAGTTTTGAGACATCTGGGCTGAAATATGTTGTAACAATAATAGGTCCTGACATTTGCTGGGACAGATCAGTCTACGTAGCACTCAGAGTGGGGAATGATGCAACCACCAGTAAAACACTGAGTACCATCTTCAAAATTGTGACAGTATGTAATGGTTATCGTTCAAAAATGTGGTCAAAATATCTCTATCAGTCCAGTGACAGCCCAGTGGTCTTTAGGGCAGCCTGGTTTTCGTTACTCCTGAATCCTGAAGGTGCAGATTACAGAGAGAGAACAGGAATGTTTTCATCTTTGATTTAAGCAACATTTGAAGACACTATAGGATGAGTGCATATCCTCTTAGTTGAACTTTTATTCAGACTATCCAATGTTGATATTCACCTTAGTATCACTTTGTGTCAGTTGGGTTTCACAATTGAGTCAATGGTACTTGATATCATCCTGTCCAATGTAACTACACAACTTTATATGAATAGATTCACACTTGGCAGTCCAAATAAAGTTACGCCATGGTGGTTAGATTGAGTAAGCACTCAAATAAGTTGCCTTAGCCTCAATGATGGCTTTCGTTTTTTGCCGGATAGAGAGAATTTGGAGGTTTTCCATTTTAACTTCTCTTTGTGCAAGGAACATGTGAAAGTAGGTCTGTGAAATATGGGGCTCTTGGGGGCAATGTTCAACCAAGCTATTGAAGAGACATGCACAAATCAATGGGTCGATGATTAACAAGTGATGCATAGGCGGAAATCCCAGGTCGGTGGGGAGAAGACCCTTCCATCCATAAAGTTGTCCCCCCCAGAAAAAAAAAAAAAAATAAAATAATAAAAAAATAAAAATCATTGTTAACACTAATAAATAATTTTGAATAATATAGTAGTATTCAATGAAAGTACAATACAAGCGGTGCTAATTATAAATGTAAAATAGTGTGTTTTTAAGTGTTAAAAATGTATGACTCCCCCATGGCTCAAAGTGGTTTGATCCGCATCCTGCTGCTGGCAGAGCGACAACTCTGTGACTTTCAGTCAGTCCGTCAGCCGGAGAGGCAAGAGGCTGATGGTAACTAGTAAGTGAGTCATTTATCACACTACTTGTTCACCAAGCACAAGGTTGTAATATGAAAAGCGATATTTTCCCCTGCTTGGTCCAAAACCTGCCTCTTTCAGCTCTCCGTTTAAGCTAATAGCTAATGATTGTTTCCAAGCTGAAGCGAGTGCAGGACAGTGAGGGAGAGAGAGGACAGACCACAGGAGGAGCAAATACTGAGCTTTTTATTCTTTCAATAAGTCTGTCAGGATATTAATGTCAGAAACAGTTCATATTTTACTGATATTTTGAGTTTGTTTCTAGATAGATATCTATTTATTTATTTATTGCATTTTAAGTTGCATTATTTTGTGGCATAGTTTCATTTCATTTTCTTATTTGATCTAAAAGGGACAGTGTACAGCTCAAACTTATACTGTATGTCACTATTTGATGCCATATCTTGCTTTGTTTTTTGTTGACACTACAGTAAATATGTTTTTTGAAGAATAGTTTGATATAATTGGGTTATTCAAGGTATTTCCTCTAGTTTTAGAGGTTATTTTGAGTTTCTAGTGCTCATAAATCTACTTTGATGGACTGTAGTGGAAATAGAACAGTGAGCAAAGAAATTTGGTTAGAGGATTATTGCTTTTAATACCATTATTTAAAACATATGAACATGCTGAGGGCTCAACACTGTACAGCAAGTTTCAAAGGAGCGTAAGAGAGAAAGAGGGAGGTACAGTTGTGCCAGACAGCAATTTTTTCATGTCCCCCCCAACAATTACTCCCAGAAATTTTGCTGTTTATTGTCCCCCCCAATAATGAAATGGGATTTTCGCCCCTGAAGTGACGCTTTTCCGCTCAACAAATTGAGAGACCAATGAAATGATGGTGGGTAGGTCTTGTTATCTTGTTACGTAGCTTCCTCACATTCCTTCCTCCAGGTTTTCTACTCAGTGCAGAGGAGACAGCCTGGAAACGAGATTGAAATTGATACACTGATACCAAGTTGAGTACTGACATTGAAAAGTCCAAATAAAGTGTTACCATCCTCTCTTCCAGGCCGTTTAGACTTTGTCCCAGGCTGCAGTGGCCATGGCAGCTTCAGCTTTGACCTCTGTGGCTGCATCTGTGAGGATGGCTGGACCGGTAAGAACTGCTCCGAACCACGCTGCCCGGACGACTGCTCCGGCCAGGGGGTTTGCGTGGAGGGAGAGTGCGTGTGTGACCGTGACTTTGGAGGCGACAACTGTTCGGAGCCACGCTGCCCATCGGACTGCTCGGGCCGCGGGTTGTGCATCGATGGCGAGTGTGTGTGCGAAGAGTCCTTTACTGGTGAGGACTGTATGGTCGGCAGATGTCTGAACGACTGCTCAGACCAGGGGCTGTGCATTAATGGGACGTGCCAGTGCCGGCCCGGGTACGTGGGTGAGGACTGCTCGCTGGTCTACTGTGCCAACAACTGCAGCAAGAAGGGAGTCTGCAAGGAGGGATTCTGTGTCTGCCAGGAGGGCTTTGCTGGGGATGACTGCAATTCTGGTAGGCAATTATTTTTTATCCTTCGCATCAGTTTGGTCCTTACACTGTTAAGTATAAAGAGTATTGGTAGTATGTCATACTTTCCAGATTCAATTCTTTGAATCACAAAGTCTTGGTAGGGGGATAAGGTAGGATATCCTTCTACAAGAGACGATGTTACCGTGGGTTCTCCGCAGCACAAACACAGTCCCAAACAAGTCTGGTTGCTTGTAAGCTTTATCCAGCTCCCACACACATGCTTTCCAAACCCAAATAGTTTCTTTCTTTGCTTTTCACCTGTCTGGAGGGCACCTGACTCAATCTCTCAAACGAAACTTAAAAATCACAGAACAATGTGGAGAACAGCCGCCCTCCTCTACCTCAAGTGTGTGTGTACCAGGTCCGGCAAGTGACTGCATAAAGGAGAGAGTATAATTAATAACAGGTAACACTTGTTACACTGTCACTAAAGCTAACCCCTTCAGCTGAGCTCAAGCCACACATCACCACGCCTTCCTTTCCACTCCCTGTCAGTGTGCCCATGACCAAGTACCGCAATCTTAAGTCCAACCTAAATAGCACTCAGGATGCCATCCTGTGACCTTACACAGTTCAGTCAGAATATGTAAGTAGGAACAAGTTACTCTCAAAGCTAGAGACAAGAGGTAAAACATTTTCTAGAGTGGCTCCATCACCCAGGGTGATTTTTCTGAGATGTAGGTGCACAATTCTGTTTTAGAATAGTTACCGCAAGGAAATAAGACTCATTTTTGTGTGAAAGTTGTGACTACATAAATCAGTATCTGAATCCCTGTCAGTTGAAAATTCCAAGAAATGAACATAATAGATATGACACTTGTTTTTTTCTGGTTTACTTACCCAAGGCTAAGAAGTCAAGCATTTTGCTGACACTGTGGTATGTGGCAGCTTGATGAAGTGCACTACCAGACTGTGACAGTGCCCTTCATTAAGGTACTTTTAAAGGAAAAATTGGCCACTGGATACTTTTACACTGTTAGGTATCATCAATTCGTGATGTTCTATGCCTTTCTACAGTTACTTTGCAAGCAGACGTTGTAATTTCTTTTACTGGTGTGTCCACTTTCTCTCATCTTGTCTTGGTTATTTGTACTTGCTTCTACTTAGTTCTTCCTTTACTTCTACTTGTTTACAGTTAGTGAGTTTCCTTACTTCCCAGAATGACTTTTGATGACTCCCAGAAGAGAGGGACTGTGTGCGACATATGTGTGAGTGAACAGACCATTAGTGAAAGCAGTAGCTTTGTGGATTTCTAACATTTTCTGGTCAAGAAAAAAGTGAGAGTGGAGAGAGAACAAGGCCATGGTGTACTGTGTTTCGTTGGTCAAATTACACACAGTGGGCGTTGTGTTTCACATGCTGCCAATGACAGATCCACAAAGACCTACAGTAAACAGCCGCTGCTTTACTTTATGGTCTACCCAAGTTACTGACAATGAAGAAAGTCACATGTCTGTCTCATCTAGATGGCCTTCTTCCCATGTGAGTGTTGAATTATGGTGGAAAAAGGCCAGTGTAGACAGAAGACATTGCTCTTTGAATCTGGGGGTCTGACACCAAAAACCCAGTGTTCATTGTAGCTTTGCTGAAAACATTTTGACATGGTGTCAAATCATCGAAAGCATGCCAGTTACATCTGGGAAATAAAGATAATAAACCATCAAACCACAAAATGGTCCCATATATACATGCTAAATGTCTGTCAACAGTGTAAAAGTGTCCTGCCATTTTAATACTGTACATGGTATATTGGATATTTTGTCATCATTGTGGCATCACTCTTGTAACGACAAAAACTCAGAGTTACAGTACAGGATAGTGTAGATAACATTCATAACAAAGGCTTAAGGAAGTGATTTCACCATTTACTGTGCCTTCACCTACAGGGGAAAAACTAATGATATATGACTTATAATAGCTTTAAACTGTCAACTTACTCTGCAGTTGTATCCTTGTTGCGACACTAATGCTATATCGTTAGTCTTTTGATATTTTGAAGTCAGCGCTCTCAGCTGCACTTGGCTCCCCAGGGTTATACAACACACTATCATCAGGCCAAACAACTTGCAAGACTGGCCGTATTTTTCAGTTAATGGGCGTTCTCTCTCTGCAGTAGCAGCTGGGTCCGCAGGTCCTGGCCTCTCTTGAAAACAGGAGTCACAGCCACATCATTTATAGTCTACGTGCAGCCATGAAAAACAAACCCCTCTGTGCTTTAAATGGAGGCGGTGGGGTGTGAGGCCGGCTGGAGACAGCTGAAGGTGTAACAACATTCATTTGTCAAAAGTCACATTCACCCGGGAAGAGAGGTGTCGCATTAGCTGCAGCTGAGGCAATTTTTGAGCCATGCTAGCCGTGGTAGCCTGCGTTCAACGCCACATCTCCACACTAAAATATCAGATCCCCCTCTGCCATCTGTGGCAGCTGTCACTGAAGTCAAGATGAGGACAGAGAGAGAGTGAGAGAGAGAGAGAGAGAGAGAGAGAGAGAGAGAGAGAGAGAGAGAGAGAGAGAGAGAGAGAGAGAGAGAGAGAGAGAGAAGGTGGGGGCCAGTAAATCATATTACTCGGGCGTGATACCTTCTTGCTGCCTTCCTATTTTATGTCCGTGTCGAGTGAGGGAGTCAGGAATGCTTATTCATTTGCAATTAGTGGCTGAAATAGCCAATGCTTGTAAGAGATAGTTTTCTGAATACAAAACGAAGCTGCTCAATTACCAGAGACCTGTGGGGTGGCAGGCTTAAGTGTTTCATATTATGAAAAGTTGATATATTTTTGTCTTCAATTATGAAGGCCCGTTTTCTCATGTTATGAAAAATAATGAAGGCTGTTGGATTTAGATTTGATGTCTCAGGCATGATGTGAACTATATATATATATACATATATATATATATATATATATATATATATATATAAAGTCCACTGAAGATGGATGCCATTTGATTCTCAAAGCAAAGGTGTCTCGCTGTCACTTAGATGAGTCCTAGAGTGATGCCACCACAGAAAAATCAGCAGTCATTCTCACATTGTTGACATCTTGTGAGCGACTGCTGTGAGAAATGACATTTACATCGCTCATATTGCTGGAGCTCTCGACTTTAAACAGCAAGGCTGCATATCAGCACAACATGCAGTTTGATTCAGTCACCTGTGCGTACCTGTTGTATTACATTCTATTTAATTCCAGTGTTTCCCACAAGTCTGAAATATTCTTGGGGGGTGAGAGGGGGGTGATAGGAGGGGGAAGATTTACTATATCCATTATATCAATATTAGATCTGAAGTGTTATCACAAATATCAACATGGTATCTTAAATTATGTACACAACCAGTGGCATACTGAACAGGTACTGTTTCCCTGCTTTGTATCCAGTGTTTTCAAAGAGGAATTGTGAGCAACTACAGGCACTGTGCTTCGAAGAATAAAAGCTGAAAACACACTTTCAAAGTTACAGTATAAAGTGGTGGAAATAAGCGTTGTCCACCCAAATTCTGTGCTTATCCTACTGCACAAATATTTCCACAAATGCAAGCCGCTTGTTATAGTAGTGGATAAACAAAGGGGTGAATAACCACTTTCTCTGACTTTGTTTTTACTGAAAAATAGCGGGTAAGGGATTTGGGTTGGAATTGGACTGAACTGGACTTGTTTACCGAGTCCACACGTCTCAGCCAAACTGGAAACAAGGTATGGTGTCTTCTCAGAGCGGATAAATAAATGCTCTTGTTTTGGAATGATAAATAAAATGTGAGTGACTGTTAAAATAGATCAAAATATACTTGGAAACAGTTTTCTTTTTTCTGTTCTGTTCTGTTATATTCTATCCTATCCTATCCTGTTCTAATCTATTCTATTCTATTCTATGCTATGCTAGGCTATGCTATGGTGTCAGTGGCCAATGTAAAAACCTGAAACAAGAATGTTTTTTTTTTTTTCCAACTGGTCACATAGTGTATTAATTTGAATGTCTATATGAAGTGGCTTTGTTTCTTTGTTTTTGTTGCTCTTATTAAGCAGAGAAAACCAAAAAATGTAATTCTGGGGCTTTGGCAGATAAAGCCCCCAGAACACTATCCATGCATAAACACACACACACACACACACACACACACACACACCCCTAAACAGTAATTGACAGTCTTTTCTCAGACGGATAACACACAATAGCTCTGTATGTCATTCACGGTCCATCTTAGCAGCTTCAGGGCAAATAATGGTTTTTCGTTTTGACTGAAATTGTGTTTTAGTTTATGACAAAAGCCCTTCAACATCCAGAACCATTCAGCTGCACTGAATAGAAACTGATTCTTTTCTTCACTGTGACATTGTGTTTTTGACAGCCTGTATATTTGAGCTGCCTTTCTTTTTCCAACGAAATCTGAGCAGAGAAATGGGCGAGAACATGAATGTGTGACTGATCTGTAAGCAACATGACAACATGGGAAATCCTGCGGGCCTTTTTTGCATAGCTCAAACTAAATGACTTTTCACTTATGAGTCCATGTGACTCGCCCTGGTTCACTTGTAATGACAGTATGAGCCTGAACAAGCCGAAAACAAAATGCAACAGAGCAAATTTTTCCACTATGGAAAAGAAAAACAGGATGTGACCACTCCAGACAAATGCAGGAGGCTCTGGCTGCAGGGAGGTGCTGAGACTTGGTTAAAATGTGTATTATACACAGTGTTTACGGACTATACACAAACATAAAAATGTCAAAGTGTCTTTAACTTACATTTTAGTAATTTCAGAAGATTTTCAATTGAAATGCCACTACACAAAGTACCCTGAAGGCAAGTTGGTCCTCTGATGATAGTGCACTGACCTCTGTTGTCTGCTGCAATGTTACCGCCAAGGTTTTAGTTCAGTAGCTACTGCTGTATCTGCCTATGATAGCATACTGATTAGACCTAATGAGACTTTAAGACTGCAGGCGAGCTCCTTGAATAACCTTCAGCAAGTTGCCCTTTTGAAGCAAATCTTAGGAAGAATGCATGCCTAATAATGAGTTCCACAATTTTTCAGACACTCCCCCAAGTGTTTGGAGAGGAGGAGACACCTTGGGCATCGCTTTTAGTCCATATTGCAAGTAATATTCAGTTGTCAGCTGCTATTTGTAACATTGGGCAGACATTCATGTAATCATCTGTTTGAGTATCCCTTTCACATGCTCCCCGGGGGCATTTTTGGTGATTTATAAAAGCAGAACCATTGGCCCTCCCCCCCTCAAACTCCCAATGAATTCCTAAGTAAACCTTAGGTAATGTTCAATACATCATCAGTAAAGTCCAGCGATACATCATATCTGGAGAGGTGGTGTTTAATTTTTTATACTTGAATACCTCAAAGTCTTTCCCAGAATGCTATCCTACATGGGTTGAAACCTGTGCTTCTAAATGAAACTAAATAACTAAATGAGGACTAATAACTTTGTGAAACAGCGGGTTGTCAAGCTGGGCGGCTTCAGCTACCCCCTATCTTTACCCAGCAAGAGACACAAAGATCGACAGCTTAAATGTATCTGCTCTTTTCATTCATTCTGTTAATCCAGGTTTTGAAAGCAAGTTCACATGTATATGAATTTTCCATATCAGCAATTAGTCCTGCAGGATGGGCTGAAGGTGTATCATAACACATTGGCTAATGACCAACACGGTGCTCAGGCAGAATGCATCAAAATAAAGTTTGAAAAGTGATCTGCTTGAAAGGGCATATATTGTATATTGCAGGTAAATAGTTCCCAATTAGTTTTCTATTCACTTTTTATTCAGTCTGTTAAGGAAGGGATATAGCTTTATTTAAACATGGAACACATGTATTAAAAATTTTTATAGTGTTTTTTTTTTTTTTTTTTTTTTTTTAATTATTATTAAAAAAAAAAAAAAAAAAAGATGTATAGAGCCCATGCTTCTGTTTTCAAACAATTACATCAGTGTCTGAATTTAATGAATTGAAGTGACCTTTTTCTTAACCTTGCTGAGCAACTTTTCAGTGCAACTTTTCTGAAGTGTTTTAAATTGCCTCACTGGGGAGCCTGCCCCTCACTTGCTTTGGGTGTTGAAGCCTTTCAAGCGGCTCATCTGTGCAGCTTCCTCTATATCCTCCTTCAATCACTCTTCATCTTCCTCTTGGATTACTTCTTCCTCTTTTGATTCTGTGTTTTTTTTCCCCTCACATACTTGAGAAGGCAGAGTCTGGCTGATGAAATAAATCTAGCTAAGTGAATGCGGCAGGAGTTTTCCCCATTGCAGGGTCAGTCTTTCAGAGTGAGGAAGCTAAGGGCCCATATGTCGAGTGTGTAAAGTGTCCCGGTAAAGTGTCCAATGGCTCCCCGAGGAGGGCTCAGTGCTGTGCCACAGAGCTCTGTGTCGCAGGATGTAGAGATGATGAGGGGGTGAGAGGTTGTTAATCACACCATCACACTCAGTGGCTGTCCTGTGTCTGTGCTGCTGACTGCTCTGACTGTCTGCTCTTCCCTCCCCTCTGTCTCCATCTATCTGTCTCTCCCATCCGCTGTTTCTGTCTAATTTCCCTGGTCTCTCCCTGCCTTTCAGCCCCCAACCTGTCTATCTTGGTCATTTAGTCCATGATCACATCTTGTCCCCTGTCCCCTTCCCTTGTTTTCATCTCATCTCTCTGTGCATCGTGCAGGGTTTTTTTTTTTCTCCCTCACCCCATTTCCTCTCCTCTTTCATGTCCTTTCCCTTCACCTGTCCATCTTCCTCTGCATCATTTGTGGCAGAAGGAGCTGCAAACTGATCGCCTCTTGTTTACGAGCCCTCCGCATTTGCATTCAACACCACCACTCAGGTTTATGGCTTGACACTCTCCACTTCACCCTGTATGAATGCCAGTGCCTCTCGCTCTCATGTTAATACACGGCCTCCTGTTGCCACAAGTACTGGCTACATGACAGGCCGGGATGCACACCAGCACTATTTAATTCTGCTTGAGCCTGAGAGATGCTCAGCACGCCACCTGGTTTCTTTTTTCCCCCTTTGCATGAAACTGTCAGGTTGAAGACGGCATCTTTACATTATTTCACAGTGCATCAGAAAGTGCTCAGGGGCAGGGATTGGATTTGGGATTTAGGGATGTGAGGTAATTTCAGTAAAAACCCAAAAACAGACCTTTGATTGAAAGGTGCTGTAGCACTGAGAAACAGTCACTTAATACTGTGATGGAGGCAATGCACTAGCCAGTTAGCACAAATGTGACATTGTGGTAACATCAATCATTTTTAGGCCAAAAACAAATATATGTAATATGTTTCACTCACTTCTTTCTGCAGCTTTTATCCTTATACTTGGACTGGGTAATATAGCCAAAAACGTTACCATGAAAAAATGTATCATATGAGTTATATCCAAAATTATCTCAATATATATCAAATGGTTATTATTTACAGTGTGTAGGCCCTGTGTGAGGTGTGTGTCTAGTTATATTGAGTAAAAATATATTGCAATAATTATTCTTTTTTATTTCCCAACCCTACTTATACTGCAGACACAACAAAAATGTTGCGGAAATCAATACATAGAAGCATGTTATGTATTTTTTGTTATGTTAATAAAAAAAAAATAAATAATGCATCCTTTTTAACATAATCTCCCTATCTTTCTTTCTGCCTATCAACAGTGGCACCTGCCATGAATCTGAAGGTACGTGGGGTGACGGAGCGAACCATTGACCTGGAGTGGGAGGGGTCCGTCGTACTGACAGATTTCCTAGTGACCTACACTCCTAGCACACCAGGCGGTATGTACAGACGAGCAAGGGATGTTGTCTTTTTAGTCTCAAGTCAGCCAAATCGTGTTGAAAGTCTAACTTCATTATTCAAAGAGCAGTCACCGTGAATCTACATATCTGTCTGTCTGTCGGCTTCTGCATCTTTAAATCCTAGGTGTGCAACTAGAGATAAGGATCCCGGGGAACATCACCACCTGGACCATCTCAGGCCTGGAGGCGGGCATGGAGTACAACATCAATGTGTTCGCCGTCATCAACAACACCATCAGTGTCCCTGCCAGCATCACCGTTTCCACCTGTAAGTGCGGCGCTTTGGCTGTTCTCACATGCAGAGTGTTGAATACTCAGTTCTAGCAATAAAATAATAATTCACTATCTCAATGTAGGGGACCATAAAATCCTGCTTGTCACATACATGCGGTTCATACGTGTACATAGCAGTTAAATACAAGCACACATTTTGTTTTAATCTTCCAGTTGATGCTTCCAGGGTCAAGAGAATGAGAATACCACCTGTTCCTTTGTGCCAACTACTGGGTGTGATTCCTATCTGCAACACCTGCTTTGTCACTCACACACACACACACAAATGCACACTTATGTATATATATGTACACAAACACACACACACACACATATGAACAACTCTTTGAATGTGTGGTCCCTGCCTGGTGTTAATGCCAGCTTGTCAGACATCACAGCAAGGCATAGAAGTGTCTTCAGTGTTTATCAGTAATATGCAAAATCGCCCACCACCGGGATAAATAATGGCCTAATTTCAACGGTAAACATAAAATTAGGAACATCACTGGTTAAATTATCCTCCGTTTCACAGATAAGTGAATTTAATTTCAATGATAGCAGAATCTGGTGTAATAAAGTAAATTTAGGGCAATTAAGCCTGATGCAACCATTTTTCAGCGGTGATATAATTTGTTTCATTGTCCTTGCTAAATTTAATTATGAAATGATAGTGTTTGATGATATAGAAAGATTAATAGGGACAGAACTTTCTGGAAAGATTTTAGAATTATGTTAATTGAGAGTGTGGGCTACGGTTATCTTTTTTCATTATTTATTTCATAAAAGAAACAACTATAAAAAGTGGTTTATGTAAAAATAGCATCAGTAATGTTTGGATAAATCATTGCATTTGCAAAAAAAAGTACTGTTTGATTGTGTTTCGCGAGGCAGGGGGTCATGGTAATTAATATGCACATAAATGATTTGGTTTAATCAAAAACAGAGTTTGAAAAATGATCTACAAAACATCAGAAAAAGTTTCCTGTATGAGTGAAACATGGGAAAGTTGCCTGCTTTCCCCTCTCTTGGATTAAAGAGAGACTCAAATAGAGAGATAGAAAATGGGTGAGTGAGAGAGAGAAAGAGAGACAAAGCAAGAGAACAGGAAAAAAGGGCACCTGAAAGCGAACGGCACAGCATCAAACCACATCAAAGTGAGGCGGAGTGGTGATTTATGGGCTTTGCAAGGCAGTGGAGACCAATAATACATCTCTGGCTACCTCTCTAGATCTCTCCAATCCTGATGGTTTAGTCTTCAAATCCATCACAGAGAGTACAGTGGAGGTCCAGTGGCAACCATTCTACTATTCCTTCGATGGATGGGAGATCAGCTTCATCCCCAAGGTGAGGCAATGTGCACACTTGGTGTGTGTGTGTGTGTGTTGTCAGCCCCAGCGTAAGACTGCACACCATGCTAAAAGGCAAGTGCAGCTGTGTGTGTGGGAGAGGAGAGAGAGAGAAACACACAGACAACAGAACCAGAGGAAGAGAAACGCTGACTTTTGCTGATCTGTATGAATCATCTCGCATCAAAGGAACTGAGGAAGAAAATAACCAGTACCTTATAAATTCACCACCACCCATGCCTACACACACACACACACACACACACACACACACACAGATCACAACAGTAGTTTTTCATCTTGCTTGTTGACCCGTCAAATTCCTCCTGATTGGAAAGCGTTATTGTCAGATCTCACTAATGCTGCTCTCTAAATGACTTTGAGTTACTTGGCAAAGGAAACGGAGGAATTTGAAGGGGATAGATTTGGATTTTCTTGGGGGCTGTTCAACTTGAGGCCCATACCAAATTAGACAAGCGGATTGTCTAAAGCTTATTGGCTATTAGGTGGATGAGCCATTAAACCCTTCTCCGAGAATAACCCGTCCTAAGACCATAGCGGTGCCAGGTTCAAAGCCAGAAAGCAAAAACCTTTCTCTTAATTCCCTCAAGTAAACTCTTGGTACTCAGGTACTCTAGGTACTCTAATCTCATGCCCTCTCACAGTAATTGGTTTTCTCCTGCAAGGCGTTCTCTGGGGAAGATATCCTTTGGTTCGGCCAGACTCAAAGACTTAAATCTGGTGTTTAGATTTTTATTTATTTATTTTTCGTTTCATTTATTTATTTATTGTTTCAAGCTGTATTAAAAATGGAAAGTTTTCTGAATACAAAGCGAGAGCATTGGGACCCCCGAGTTTCTGTTTTCTTTTTACCCCTCCCCTCCTCTCTCTTTCTATCCAATTCTCCATGCCTCACCGCTGCCTCCCTTCTTCCTTCCTCCATCTCTCCACTCTTCCCTCATCCCTTTCTTGCTCACTTCCCATCCACCACCCCTTTGATCCAGATCTCAACCCCCATCCATCTCTACTTCTGAAGGTGCGCTCCACATCCTCCACCTCTCTTTCTCTCGCTCCCTTTTTCTATGTGTCCCTCCCCTTATCCTCCCTTTCCTCCCCTCTCTCGCTGCAGCCACAAGAGAAATCATATTAGGAGTCGGCAGTCCCACCCCCTGTGGATTTAATCCAGAAATGGGGATTGCGAATTTTGACAATCTCGTAATGGAAGTAGGCATAAAAGCTTTGGCCCATGGGGACAAACACAGGAGTTGCTACCCAGCTGAGAGAGGGAGAGAAAGAGAGAGAGGTTCAGGACCTCAGAGTTTAACCCTGACTGAGGCAGCTGTGTGTTCAACAGTGCAAAAGAATGCAACAGAGTTTCTGAGTGCTTTCCTATCAAATAATGAAACACGCTACATTATGGGCATTTAGGGAATCAGTATATTTAGTCATCAGTATATTATTTAATCAGTCCTCTGGAAAAGTGATCCCTTTATATAGTTTACTTTTTTAAAAATTATTTATTCAGTCAGACTAAAAAAAAGTCATGTAAAGTGATCTTATTTATGATTAAGTTCATGTACACTGACCAAAGAGGGCACCAGGGCTCATTCACTTTCATGAACCTGTCAAGCAAGTTCAGAAGTGGGGCAAAGCTCAAAGGTCAGGCCGCAGGACGAGGCAGTGCAAATCTGCAGTATTCTCTTGACATAAGACATTTTGTCCTCAACGGATATCGTCAGGGGCTTGAAATAATGCTAAATCATGCCTGTGGCTACAACACTGTTCGGATTGTAGTAGCGACTCACTCCACCACTCCAGGGAGGAGGACACGGTGCCAGACAAATTGCCATGCACAACATGAAATTCGACTGACTTGTGTGTGTGTGCGTGTATTAGAGGTTTTAACATGAAGCAGTGTGTGAGCGTGGGTGGGAGGTATTAGCTGAGAGAGTAGGTGACCTTGTGTAAATGTGTGTTCCAAACATTTAGGCTAAGCATGTTGTGCAGCACATTTGGATTTTTAATGATGATACAGGGTATTACACGTCGTATTGCAATAACAGGAATAAGAGCAGAGGACAGAGGAATGTGTGTGTGTAAAAGCTCATTCCAAAAATTTCATGCAGCTAATTCACTATGACCAAAGAAATTAATCTTTTATAATATTAATGATCATCATTTACCCTCTCAGTTTTGTGTGTGTGTGTGTGTGTGTGTGTGTGTGTGTGTGTGTGTGTGCATGCGTGTGTGCGTGCGTGCATGTGTGTGTGTTTTTGCTCTTGGCAATGTACCTTTAATATGTGCAAAGATATATTTTTATCCCTGCATATATTAGCTTTAATTCTGTGAGTTTCTGGGTGTGAGACATTGGAACAGGATACAAACACCCTGCTTTCCTAGCGCTCATTTATTTTGGAGACAAAATAATGATAAAATAATTGGGTTTGACCACCTGTGTTGGAGTTTAGTGATAGATTACTGATTATTCATCTACTCATTTCAAAATTAGGAGCAGCGCTCATTACAGCCACATTACACTCACAAAACTGGTGACTGCATCGTCTCTTACTTTAAAAAAAAAAAGGGACATCTGTGATTTCAGTGTTCACTGAAATCAAATAGTGTTCTATATTCTTGTCTTCTTGGTTTAACAAAAGTATTGAGAATAGTTCTACTCAGAGAAAGTGAACTCCTTTGCAATTTGTCATCTGAGATATTTTAGCGCGAACCGTCATCAGCTGAGAGGATGATTGCTAATTATGAGCAAAACAAATCAACGTGCGAGGCTGGGGTATCATTTTTCGAAGATTCAAGCTGATGTATTCAGGAAGTTACTGAGAAAATTTTATGTTACTGATGTGTTGCCACCCATCCTGCTAATTTAGTAGCTGTAATTCAAGTGATTACTACAATAATTACAATTTTAAGTCAGAAACGGAGCAAGCTGTAACATGTTCCTCTTATAATAAGCCTTCATACAGGTTTTTTGGAAAACTTGGAGCAGCAGTAGGTTTAACATCTGTCGGTCGGCAGGAAGTCCATGTGGAACACAGGCTTTCGGAGAACAGCTGGGAATAGCAGGAGCTCCATATGGATGAGTGACAGGGCAGGGGAAATGTACAGAGTGCTGCCTCTACAGAATATGGTCCCGGTGATATCCCTGTAAAATACTCGCCCGTTTTTTGCTATACAAAGCATTTGTGGAATTTAATGTGTCGGCTAAATCACCCAAAAGTTTATAAATGAGTTTAAATAAAAAGCCTCAGCACACAGAAAACCTACTGCATAGAAACTGTGTGGTCATTTTCTCACATAGAAGTTGATTGTGAAGCTGGTTTTGTCTATATATCTGTATATAATTACTAGAGAGGATTTGCTTTTATCATCCTAATTCTTTACTTCTTTAGAGAGAGCTACAGTATGCATAAGCCACTGTGATTACTTGAATCTGATTGGCTAGACAGCGTCCATTAAAAGAATATATTGGGACATACACCCAGTCAACAGCTGCTCTGTATCATTGCTCACTAATACATTCAGCTTATATAAAACTTAAGACTACACTACACTTACTTATACTATCTTAGCCATTAGCTGCCACGTGCTGCCCTTTTTTTAAAACCTCAATTACTTCAAAACTATTGTGATTATTTTCTAGCAGTTATCATTGGTATACCATTAACACCAATACTCAGCTAGCCAAGCCTGTTTTATGTGTATATAGCTGCCAATCTGGCAAATCCACGATGTATACAATGCCGTGGTTTAATAGCTGAATCAGCTAGTCAACTCTCTGTTGCTATGCTGTTCTGCATGTTAGTCTGATGTGTATGAAATTACTGCAGGCTGAAAATGTTTCAGAGTTATTGCTTTCTCAGTTAATTAACTCTCCGTATTTGTTTCACTGTTGGCACATGGCCACGGTATAAGCATGATAATGCACTTTATTCCCTATACCAGAATACATTTTTGTGCATGATCACTTACTTAGATAACGCTGGACAGGGAGTTGCTGGACTTAATGAAATAACTTGTTAGACATATATAAGGTCCAATCTCTTTTTTTTTTTTTTTTTTTTTTTTTTCTTTTTGCTCAGGACAATGATGGAGGGATGACGGCACAGCTGCCAAGCACCATCACTTCTTTCCTGCAAACTGGTCTGAGGCCAGGGGAGGAGTACACGGTCAACCTGGTGGCTCTTAGAGACCAGGGTCGAAGCCAGCCAGTCACCGCCACTGTCACAACATGTATGTATTTTATTTTAAACTATAAAACATCATCATTTAAACCACATCACTAGAGTATGAAAGGATTGCAATTAGGTCGTCAGAAGCCTGGAGGTTTCATCAAACATAAACAAAGGTCTATCTTAGCCTGTGAATATTCACCTCGCCGTGTAATGCTATCAGTACACCGGCTTTCCTTCAGTAGTTTAGTCAGTCCTTCAACTACCATATTTACCAGCAGGATAATGGACAATAAATTAAAAAATTTCCCTTGACATTGAAAAGCAAGGTACAGACAACAAAGATCCATTTACTCAAGGCACTGTCATAACATGATTGAGTATGCTATTTACCACTTACAAACACAAAAGTGCAAAGAAGTCGAGTCAAGTCACTTTTGTTTGTATAACACATTGAAATACAACAGGAGTTGACCACAAAACAAATTTACATGATTAAAATTTGAATACATAAACACTGCAAATTCACAGAAGTGAGAGAAAAAAGGCAAACTCAAGATCAAGTGTTAAAGTAAGAAATTAAGCGGAAATGAATAAAACCAGAAACACCATCAACAGATTAAACTCAGTGAGAGGATGTAAGAGATAAATTAAGAGTTGACTCAAAAACACGTGGCAACCTCAGACTGAACTAAAAGCGAGAGATAAAAATGGATTTTTAAATTTGATTTAAAAGTGTCAGTGGTGGGACAGGATTTAATCTGGGACGCGAGGCTCCTTCAGGGCCTGGGAGCAGCGACAGAAAAAGCTCGGTCACCTTTGGTTTTGAGGTGTGATTGAGGGACCGAGAGGAGCTGTAGTGAGGATGGCCTAAATGACCCACGGGCCGAATATGAAATTAACAGATCAGTGATTTATTGTGGAGCTAATCCATGTAGGGCCTAAAAAAAAAAAAAACTAATAAAATTTTACCCACGACCCTTGTGAGAATAAGCGGTTTAGAAGATGAATGAATGAATGAATAATAAAATTTTAAAATCAATTCTGTTTTTTCCACTGGTAACCAATGCAAATGAGCCAGGACCGGAGTGATGTGTTGTCTTTTGTCTTGTTCCAGTTAAAAAGTCTCGCAGCTGCATTTGGAACCAGCTGTAGACAAGAAAAGGTGGAACTTGTCAATACTCAGAGAATTACTGTATTCCAGTTATGATAAATGCATGGAAAACTGTTTCCAGGTCCTTATGAGATAAAAGACGGCTTTCCTTTGGCTGTGGTTCTAAGCTGATAAAAGCTGCACTTCACAACACTACTGACTTGTTTATTAACATTCAAGGAAGTGTCAAAGGAAAAAAAAACAAAACAAGATTTTTAACCACACTATGTGACTGTGTGTGAGTATTTTTTTTGCAAAACACACAAAAAAAACAAAACAAACAAACAAAAAAAAACAATAGTCTCAGTCTGACTAAATCTCATAGGCGTTACTGGAGACGTGACTCCCCTTTAAATAAACAAACACAAACACACACACTAAACACACATCTACAGACATAAAGAATAATGGTAAGTGTCACCTTGACATATTGGTTTGTCTCCTCCCAATTATGTTCTTAATGTAAACCTCACCGAGGTATTGCCCCCACTCCTCACCCGACTGACAGTACTTAGACAGGCATACTAGATCCAATTCAAATCTCGTCTATAACAATTCAAACTCTGCTGTTGCAGTCAAAACACCATCAATTTCCTGTCAACATTTTATGTTCTTTCCCTGGTTGTAATTAAGTAGCTATTAATAATTCATGGGGTTCTCTCATTAATTTTTCACACTGGCCGACTGCACGGCACCTTATTGGATAAAGAAAAAGGAAAAGACAAATTTGAAGTCACTCAATTATTTATGCAAAAAGATTTTCCTTCCTTGGAGACAGAGGGAGGATGAGGAGTCAGGGGCAAACCAGAGGGCTGATGTGGGAAAGGACAGCTGATGTGGGAATCCGTCCCCCACAACCGTCTTCCTCAGGCTGCTTTCTAGGACGACACTCAAGGGGCCAATTTCCAATACGTCAGGGACCAGGGTGGACCTGCAATACGTCAAGCTTTAGACTTATTTAGATCTCAGAAGTTTAAAGAGAGACTTGAAATGAGCTTATGGTCATGTGCTGACCTGTGGGTAGAACATGTCTTTTCCTTACCTAGAGATGAAGGTTTCAAAATGTGAATAATAACAGAATCACAGTATGTTATAGGTGTTTTGAATGAAAACGTCCGTGTGGAAGTGCTGTGTCATGTGATGTCTGGGTTGATTCCTCAACATGACAGAGTGCTTGCTGTCTGTTTTCCAAGACAAACGAGAGAATTGATCAAACTGATCTTTATATTGCCAAAGGGAACTGCTACTTAACGTGCGGCTCTAAGATTACTCTCCACTCGGCCTACTGACAGGACATTCTTAAGGTTTTTTGTCACAGCAAATTAGTTGTGATGTGAAGGTCAGAGGCACCTGCTTTTTCACAAACATCTGTTTTAAAGTCTTTGTAGGGAAAAAAAAAAAAAAATCAAAAACATGTTGATGAAGTAACAGGCGTGCCAATTATCACATTTCAAAATGCCCCAGTGCCCTTAGTGAAAATTCTTCACGATGGCATTGTTGGCTTTGAGAATTACAAGGCGCAGAGCAAATTGAAGTTTAAGTGCAAATCCCTCCTGTGCTGAACATTGTGAAAATGTGTTTTCCTCATTACGCCCGACGTGTTTCCTGCTCTTCACACCTAATTGAAATAAGTGTTAGGCGTTCCAATAATCAACATGGAAGCAAATTAATTATGGCTTATGTTCTGCTGCTCGCTCCGATAATGCCTGTTGTCTTATGTCAGGTCTGATAAGTTCGACATGCTTGGCTTTTAGTCAACAGCTTCCTCTGATAACAACTCCACTTCCACTGCGGCAAAAACTTGAAGCAGGGACTGTTAACATTAACTTTCAGCACAGGGCTTTAGCCTCACCCTGAGAACAGCACCAGTCGCGCAGTGGTGTGGGAGTGTACACACTGTTGGCAAGGTGACTACACCCTAATGATTATACTCCACATTCATAACACATCTGCAGTGTGTGGCATTGAGACATTCACAGGTTATCAGTTTATTTGTTTCTCTCTTTCTTGCTTTTCTTCATTGCTTTCCAGTGATTGATGGTCCCACTCAGCTGATTGTTCGCGATGTGTCCGACACGGTGGCATTTGTGGAGTGGACCCCGCCAAAGGCTAAGATTGACCAGATAGTGCTGCGTTATGGCCTGGTGGGAGGAGAGGGGCCGCGCACCACCTTCCGCCTGCAGCCCACACTCAGCCAGTACTCCCTGCAGGTGTGTGGGAGAAGAGTGTGTGTGTGTGTTGATGTATGCAGTCATGTTCCTGCATGATTGCATTCTGTCTGTGCATCAGTGTGTCTGTCATGCTTATTACACTGTTCATATAGTCTTTCAGCTGTAAATAGAGTGTGGCTGCCCTCTGTGTCTGGAGATAAAACTAATAATAAAAGAAAAATCCCCCCACAGAGATTAAACTGACCAGACTTGTATTCTGTCGTTCAGGTTCTTCGGCCCGGCTCGCGCTATGAAGTATCCGTAAGTGGCGTTAGGAAAGGAAATGAGAGCGGATCCATTTCCACTGAATTTACTACCGGTGAGGTCTGACAGCAAGCAGATGGTTGTGGTGGTGGTGTGTGTGCACATGTGTGGCCGTGTGTGTGTGTCCATGAGACTGGAACAATTGATAATTGATGTGACATACAACCATACTGGATACATTGGTGAACATCTGGTTTAGATCATTTTTGTTCATGTGAAGTTTGCACAGGTGAAAGCACATTACTTCTGGGAATGATTTCCTGATCGCCTTTGAGTGCAAACGAAGCACTGTATCAGAACAGCACGACTTTTTACAAATGTAGAGGAAAGTAGTACGCATGTGAAGTCAAAATATGTACGCTCAGGCTATTCAAATTAAGTAAAATCTGTTGGGCGACTCACAGGACATCCAACGTCAAAATTGCTTGGACGGTAAAGTTGTTAGTGTAAATGGCCATAGAGTGACAAATGACTTTTTTTTTTTTTTTTTAGTTATTTGCATGCATATTAACTTCTATAGTATTGTATGTTATAAAATATGTATATGTATATATATATATATATATATATATATATATATATATATATATATATATATAAAATGCATAGGCCTAGATTTACTTGATCTTGACTTCTATAGAGTACATACATTTTTGTGCATGTGGAGTGCAGTCAACTTGGAAATGAAACAGTGAAACAACAGCATTTAGCATCTATTTACAGTACCATGTAATAGAAACAATCATTTATTAGCTGTCAGAAAACTGTCAACAGTGTAACTTAATTACTGATGAATACTTTTTTTTTTGTCTGATAGTGTGGCTGTGTAGCAAATGATGATGTCCATAGTAATTTATACAGTATAATGTGACATATATATAGTAGCTGTAACTTTAACTGTGTCTCCTGTATAAACTGCTGATGTTGGCCTTTTTACCATTTCCAATAATTGGTCTCAGTGTCCCCAACATTGTCAGTTTTATCGTTCTTCTCAGAGATCGATGCCCCCAAGAACTTGCGGCTGGTGTCCAAGACCTCCACGACACTCGAGCTTGAGTGGGACAACAGTGAGGCTGAGGTAACTAGACCCGGGCCAAACAGTGTTTGCAACTAAGTCCAATTAAATTTGTTGACATCCCTTTAGAGTACTGAGTAGAAACCAAATTAGTCCCTCTCAGGAAAGTATTTGAATGTCAGTGCATGTATCTGTTTTTGATTCATAATGTACCTGACGCTATCTGTGTCATTCTGCTGGAGCACAACTCACCCAGCTTAACACAGCAGTCTGAGCAGTAAAAAAAAAAAAAAAAAAAAAAAAAACAAATATGAATAATTATTTGCTTGTACTATTTAAAGCAGGTCTGAAGATAATAAGGAGCTGTGCATGCCAAACCTAGAATTAGCAGCCCACTTAGGAGATGGCAATTCTGTCCTAAATTTCATCACATCTGCTTTTTGGGGCTTTTGAAAAAAAAAAAAAAAATCTTGCAAATAGGTTGTGCTGCATAGTCAGATCACAGTACAACTCCTCAGCTACCTTTGTTTATTACTGACTGTATGTTTATTATGTTCTTTTGGTATATGAGTTAATTGTGAATTTGTCCTTAAACCAACTTATACCAACCATGTCACGCAAACTCCCTTGACCATTGATACTTTCTATGAACTGGGCTTTATTTAGCCTGTTTGTGTTAGCTCTGTCCTGATGTCCTGAGTAGTTAATCATCACTCAGCTATTTGCCCAGTGATGGTGATACACAGGTAACTGAGAAGGTGGGCTTGTATTTACATGTTGCTTCCCTGGTAAATGCCACTAACTTAAGGGGGACACGTGCTATTCCAAATAGATGATTTAGTCTATCAGCAGTCAGCTGCAAAACTATTAAATCTGCTCTGGCTTCACATCTTATATGATAATATATATGTATGTGTGCTCTAAATGTTGGTAATGTTTAAATGTAGGTGGAGGGCTACCAGGTCGTGTATAGCACTTTAGCAGGAGACCAGTATGACAAAGTCATTGTACCACGCAATGAGGGAGCCACCACAAAGACCACTCTCACAGGTAAGGGAGGAAAAGGGATGTAGTGTTTTTCAATAATTCATTTACCCATTGTGTTGTTGACACTAATTTTTCTGTTATTATTATTCATTAGCAACATTTGGGGGAGTCTTTTGCTCAGTTCAGTGTTCCTCTGATGTAGCTAGTACTATCACATTGCATCTAATGTGTGCTGAAGAAAAGGACCAGTGGTTCTGTGTTCTACATGGCAGGATTATCTCAGGAGCTAACACTTGCCTGACAGGTTGCTGATTGTATCTATAGAAATGCTTGTTGTCCTGCGGGCGTATTGAGAGGCTGTCAGAAAGACGGGGTCAGCTGGGATGTTTTTCTGAAAGGCCACAACGTAGGAAAGGGCACGGCCGGCATAAGATTGGAAGGGGAGGATCTTATGTTATTCCATGGGGCCATTACAATCGATACTGTCTCTCCGCTGTCACATCCTTTGTGTCACTGTCTCATATTCTCTGTCACTCTGGCTGCTGCTCTCTCTCTCTCCCTCTGTCCCATTTTCACTGTTATTCTCTCTATCTGTATTTCTGTAGCTTGAGAAGCTCACTGTTGTTGTATTGATTTGAAACTTGACCAATTATGCTGGTGGATAAAGGTCCGCCAGGATCTGCAGAACCCATATTGATGTGCATGTTATTTACCTAGACCTCATCATTGATGGAGAGTTAACTGCTGTTGCAGTATGAAAAACTCTATTTTTTTTTTTTTTTTTTTTACTGTGTGTGTCAGAGAACGTGCACATTCTGGTACAAATTGGTTCCTTTTCTCTGTTTCCCTCCGTCTGTCTCTTCTTCAGACCTGCTGCCAGGCACAGAGTACGGCATTGGCATCTCTGCCCTGAAAGGCACCAACCAGAGTACACCAGCAACGATGAACGCCAGAACCGGTAAGTGGATTACGGTTCATGTGGAGTCTCTCAAGTCAGCCTCTCTCTTCCACAATCTTCTCCACAGACTCCCAACTGCAGTCTGTTCAAATTTGAGACAAACCCAGAAGCTGTCATGACATAGCGTTCATGTGTAGCAATCTTCACTGTGCATGGCTAATTTATTAGCAAGGCTGCAAACCGTGATGGAATGGATTTAACGCCAACAAAACCCATCAAACAAGACAGTGTTTTATATAACCAATATATCCATGGCAAGTTAAGCTTCAAGAAATTATTTCCAGTAGGACTTATTTACACGCCTGCAATGGAAATGGATACAGATGTAGGCAAATTACCAGGATACCTGCCTTCCTTTTAATATAAGCTTAAGGTATGCAAAAAATACACACACACATTTGGAAGTTAGGGGAGCCATGCATCTGTCTTGAGAGAATAGTTCATGTTTACGTGTAGAAAGCTAGTAATCTACACACACACACACACACACATACGCATAATCCACACTGAGTGGATCAGTACTATGTTGGGGATACCACGGCATCAAAGCAGAGAAATTTGCCACTTTGTTATTCTAAATCTCACTTACTGGTAGGGGTCAGCGCTCAGCCATTAAAAGCTTTTTTTTATTTTTTTTTTTTTCTGTGAAATTAAGCAAATCAGATTTTGGCAGCACTTGGGCAGTTTGAGTGAGGTTTATTTCTTTTTAATATTGCTGGCCTGGGTTAAAGTTCCCATTACAGCTTTTTTAAAACATTGATGCAAAACATTCTGTTAATGGGCCTCAGTTATTTGCTGAGCAGTTTCAATTTGCATGCCGCTTTGAATTGTCTGGCTGATGTGAAAAAAAAAAAAAAAAAAAAAAAAAAAAAAATGAATACAAATAAAAACTTTGACCCCATTTAACATTATTTTTGAAACGTTATTGCATAGAAGTGCCTTGATCTTTCTCATCATGCAGGCTGTCAAGCCCCTCTTATTTTATCCCTTTTTTCCCCTCAATATGCATGCAGTTATTTTAGTGGCTGCAGGTATTTCGCAGTTTTCTAAATTATGAGCCAGCTTTCTCCTCACTATCTGTAAAAAGCACTAAATCAATCACATTTTTGTCAAGTTGTTCCAAATGTTTGACAGAAAGCTCCAGCAGTTCATACGTTACACAGCAAGTGTGTGCTGTTGAAAGCTGAAAACATTATGCCCATTAACTATGGATCCACTTAAAGTTAGCAGAGGGTTTTTTTCCCCACCTCCGGAACACAGTTTGACAAGAGAGCAAGAGAAACAAGCCAAAGAGGCTCTGGATGAGATGAGAATAAAAGTTTAATAGTACCATGGGGAAGATGGGTCACTCCAGGAAAGAATAGGGCGTAGATAAGGATCCAGCAAACAGAGCATATTGAAGATTAAATGCAGTATACTGTATGATATCTTCACGTTTGTGCATCAGCTCCCTTGAAGATGATAGTTAAATTCTAATCAGTAATGGTTGTCCCTTTGCTGTTCATCCACACTTGCATATTTACATAGGAAATGATCTAAAACACGCTCATTTATATGTTTGTATGTATGTATTTATTTATTTTAACCTGTTTGATAAAAATGCTTCATGTTTTCCTGGCCTCTCTGAAGTCATGTGTCATCTGCATTAGGTCTGGATGTGCCCTTGGATCTGACTGTGACGGCCTCCACAGACAACACCATCACTCTGGCGTGGGGTGAGGTCCAGGGCCCCATTGACCACTACAAAATCACCTACACATCCTCCTCTGGCGTCACCACTGAGGTAAAGGAACATACACATAGATTAATACATGGTTATGAACTTTTATGGTGAAATAACTGTACAGTATCCATAGAAATTCCTCTTAAAATGACTTTTTTTGTTGCACTGTCAACCTGTCCCAGCTGACAGTGCCTAAGGATGTAACCACCACCACTCTGACGGACCTTGAACCTGGGACGGAGTACACCATTACGGTTGCAGCGCGGAGAGGAAGACAGCAGAGCACTGCAGCTACCATAGACGCCTTCACAGGTAATGGGAATAGTAAAACCAGATTTGATGTGTTAAAATGTGTAATGAAAATAGTGGGGTATTTAACCCTTTGATGCATGAATTATGAAAACCTGAGTCAAGATTTTGTATTTTTACTCTTTGTAGGGCATGAACACTTTTGTGAGTCTCCATACTTCTTTAAGGATGCAGGACTGGTATTGCCATGTCATGATACTAGTATTAATATGTTTTCAGCAACAAGAATTGCCAGTCTCTGCATAAACCTCAATGGGGGGGAGCAGCAGAGATACATATTGATACATCAGGTATCTTATGGGTACTAGTATTGATACATCAGGTATCTTATGGGTACTAGTTTATCTTTTTCCCCACTGAAGAGTGTGTAGCCATTGTTATAATATAGTAGTGTAATGGCATAAGATAGCCACTGCAGCTTTCAATCAGTCTGGCTGTCAGCTGACACAAAATTTTGTACAGTTCAGATATAAGTCACAAAGAACCAATCATAAAAGAATCAGTGTAATTGAGATACACCCCACGGAGAAAAAGATGATGAAATGGCAGCGGGGATGGGGACATTACAGGGTTTTCCTTGGAGATACAAAGCCATGCCGTCTTGTCTTTGCCTTTGCAACAGTTGGACACTCTTTCCGGAAGGGTATCAGGGGCACAGTGCAGCATGAATTTAATTAATGCAATCATCAGACAGGACTAAAATAAACTCTAGTTGTTGGTCTTCTCCTCAAATTAAAACATGAAAGAGGCTTATGCAGGGTTACCGCAGAAAACTGGGAAACAAGTTTAACAATAGCAGTGCATAATGAACTTGAATGTTGAATATAATGAACAGCAGCGCGGCAGAAGGAAAGGTGAGTAAAACTGAAAGAAAATGGAGGACCATAAAGACTTTGAAGAAGCAATTAGTGTAGGTAAATTATTCATGTCAGCTAATGAGCTTGCTACAAGTGTTCTCTAATTGCACCTCTGTTGTGCATCTAAATGTATCTATGTTTCTCTTTCTTCTAATTTCTCATTCCGCACCACTTCTCTGTCTCTCTGTCACTCTCGTGCTGCACTCTCTCCGTCTTGCTATTCCCACCCTGAGAATATCAATCACAAACATCACAGCTCTCGGCTTTCACAACTCACGTCTGTCTGTCTGTGCAGCTATCTGTCTGTTTGCCCATCAATCCACGCAACACTGTTCTTTCTTTGTTATTTTTTTCAGAGAGATTGGTATAATTTTCAGCGGCACAAAGGCTGATGGGCGAAATGATGGACATGTGCCTACCTGCTGTCAAACTTGTCATTATTTTCTTCCCCGCTCTCATCATCATCATTTCTGTGTTCTTCACCGTGACCATTGATGCACTTGTCACCATCATAGCTGTCATCATCATCATAGCGATCATTATCACAGTCACCATTTTATGTTGTCTTTGTTCTTCCTTTTAGTAGCAGCGCTCTCCAACATCTAAAGCAGAGGTACGAGAGAGAGGAAAACATGAGAGAATGATGGAATGATAGAGCAAAAGAAGCAGAGAAGAAACAATTAATTACCTGCCATCTTCTCATTCACTATTTACCTGACCATATTGGCAACATCTGCCTGCCTGCACTAAAGTGAACCCATCGTAAGGATCTTACCTGCCCCTCTGAGCTCAAAGCTTGGTTCAGACGAGACACAGAGGAGTCGCAAAGTGCAGCCTGCTTCCTTTCAGTGCCCATGTGAACAGCCAAGCTAGTGCATGTGCATGGATTTACATTTTTATTATTCTTTTCTTTTTTTGGTACTTTATTTATTAGGATTTTCTTAAAATCATATGCAAAAGTATGTGTCTGCATCCGGTCTGAACCAAGCGAAACCATGAACAATTAAAAACATTAAACTGCCCCTGGCACTGAAAGATGCCGTCTTTCAGTGGCATCTTTTTCCGTGTATGGCAAAGTTTGACTTGCTTCTTTTCTTTTCTTTTCTTTTCTTTTAACCAGCTTGGAGTACCAGATTGGTGGGATTTGCCACATAGGACAATGCAATGAGGGCAGAACATTTCAGAATTTAGTGTTCATCTGAATTGACCTGATGTGTTAAACCCACCATCTGTATTTGGCACCTGAGGGAAAGTTGGTTAGATTATAATCCATTTACAGTATGCATTCATTTACACAATTGGTGACTGATTCCTTCATTAGTCCATTCATTCATCCTTGCGTTCATTCATTCATGCACTTGTTCCTACTTGTTTCCAAGATGATGAAGATATATATATTTCTCTAACCCTCAGCAAGAATCAGGAGGAAACTGAAAGCGCAAGTCAGCATGACCTTCGATAAGGGGAAATTGTAGCTCACCTGCATTATCTACATCAACAGTTCAGAGCTGCTACCTTATAACACCCCATTCATTAACATGCAGGAGCCATCTCCATCTTCTGCGAGCTATCTGTGCTGTGACCTGCAAAAGTGTCTACGAGATGCAGTTTCCTCACGAAGCTCCCATGTCACCTATGTTGCGTCCTTGTGATTGTTGCTGCTCCTTGCGTAATTTTACTCCACACCTGTCACTGGCTTTTTGGCTCATCATTAACAGCTGAAGCCACCACTGTCATTGTTATCATGATTATCAACAACAACACCATCATCACCACCAAAACCACCATCACATTATACCGACAGTAACTGCTGAGCTCTGCCATATTTAATCCATATTCACCGTACTAAAGCAAAGCTGTAATCTCCTCAATTTAATTGAGGGTAAATTCTAAACGAAGGAGGTGGTGTTATCCCAGGACATTTTCATTTCCACACACACTGCATGCTATCTACACATCTACACTTTGTTAATTAATTCCACACCGCCCTTCATTAGTTGCTCAGTCTGTTGTATTTGCTACAGGTATATCATCTTCTGTACACATTGTACATTTTGACAACAACAGCTGCTATCATCTTCACCATCATCTCTCCATTTCCTCATTGTGAGTAGCTGCATTGCATCTTCATCCTTATGGCCAGTGATAACATTACGTTTTCTCCCCATGACCAATTACAGCATGTCATTGCTTCCTCGTTATTGCTGCCTACATTGACTCTCACCGTGGAGATGTCACCCAAGGCTAATCTTCTCAGCCCTGTCATAAACGACAGGGACTACATCTGTCCATCACCGCATGGCTTGTCTCTCATCTCCACCATGCTCACAGCTATGTTTTCTTTGCTGTTTTCCTGCTTGTGGTCGACCTTTTACCTTCCCTTGAAACTCCACGGTGACCTTTGAACCCCTGTGCCTCCAGGGATCAGGCCTGTAACGCACCTCTACTTGTCAGAGATGACTTCAGACTCAGTGGTAGTGGCATGGAGTGCCCCAGCACCACCTGCCGACCTCTTTATCCTGAGCTACAGCTCTGCAGATGGAACTGACACTTCTAAGGTGACGTTGGACGGCTCGAAGATGAGGTCACTGGTCCAGGGCCTTCTGCCGTCCACTCAGTACACCATCAGTCTAATCACAATACAGGGCGATGTCACCTCTGAGCCTGTTACTGCCTCACTCACTACAGGTGAGCTTGCTTGGACTGATGGGTAAGTAAGGTGATTAAGGTCTGACATAGATACAGCCAGCCAAACATGCACAGCATAGTAGATCATATCCACTGTTCTCACACTACATCCACATAATGTCCTCTGAAATAGCTGTGTGCCCTTGATTCATAATATATCTACACAGTTTAAGCAACTGAAACTTTGGTAAAGTTATGCAGTTAAAACAGTTTAGCTCAGTTCTGGGCAAGTTTTTGGAAAATAAATAAAAAATCAAAGAATGAACAGATTGGAAGTACCTCGATGCAGAAACTAAAACTAGATTAATGTTTCATAAGACACACAGATGACCAAAAGTGAAACACCCTGCCTGAGGAAGAGCTTTGAATATGAAATACATCAGATTTCTGCATGTATTTAAGCTTTTTTTTGTGTTTGTCTTTTGCTTACCAGTTTATTTTATGATGCACTAATTAATTTTCTATCTATCTATCTATCTATCTATCTATCTATCTGGGGCAAGGTTTTAGTCATGGTTAAATAAGAACAAAAAAAAAATGAAAATGAAAACTTCACTAACAGCAGAAAATGAGATGGGGAAACACTGTTAGGAATTCATCCAGATAATCGCAGCTGAAGGCAGAAAAGAGGGGTGTAAAGACAGGAAATACAACGCAGTTTTTAAATTAAATGTGTATTTGCAAACGTGCTGCGTAAGCATTTCATCTGCACAGGACTACAGGAGGATGACAAAGAGTTTTCTGATTAGAGATTTGCCTTGGAGGTTTCAAACAGCCAAACAGTAATCCTACAAATACTGGCTCATTTTAGTCTGCTGACGTGCCAGAGAAGCGAGGCTTGCCACGTAGAAGCAATTTAAATGTCAGTAAAGGTATATTTAAACCACCAAATAGGGAGAATGGAGGGGTCATCATTTAAACTTCTAATAGGCAGCTTATTACAGGTGAATTGTTCTTTGTGTCAGGTTTGGAAGAGAAAAGCAGCAGCTCAGGTTCAGCGATTTGTTGCTGTTTGGTTACTGAAATTTGAAGTTTGCATACAAATGCCTCCTGATGCTGCCTAAGAGAGCCGATTGGTGCTGCACTGAGATGCTTGTAAAACAGCCAAGTATGGAAAAAAGGCGCCACAATATCATTGACCCGGTGCTATTTTGTTATTTTTTCCCAACCCCAAGTACACAGTGGGAACATTTGAGGGTATCAGAGAAACTGCTGACAAAAGGCATTTGCTAATAAAGGGCAGCATAGGAGGAGGAAAATAGGAGAGAGAGGAAAGGAAGGGATTGCAAGATGAGGGGCTGAAATCTGTCTACATACATAAAACACCCACTATAAGAAAAATAGTACATTTTTGCTCCATAGTTTATGGTATAGCCATTAAAAAATACATTCATCAGCAAGCCTTCCAGTTAGCTCGCTATTGCAAACTTATTTTTCCTCTTCCCTTTCTACTTCCCCTCATTTGTATTCCTTCTGTTGTTCTTGTGCTTAATTGTTTTATTTTGCATTCCTCTGCCCTGCTCCTGCTGATTAAGACTGCTACCACAATGACGCTCTCCGTCTTTCATTTCTTTGTAAATGCATTGGTCTGTAATCTGCTGTTAATTGGCTTAGCATGGACAGGAAGTGTGGCAAAGCTGTCGGAAACAGTTGTCGTGATGCCGAGTCTGTTCACATCTGGGAAGAGAGAGAAGGAAGGAAGGGGTCGTTTCCCCTTCCTAAGGAAGATGCCAGAGAGGAAGAATAGAGTAGACTTTTATTCACTGTGTAGTGTAGTGGAGACGGAGGAAGTCAGTGATGGAGAAAAGAGAGGAAAAGAGCGATGAGGAGAAGTAGAGAAAAGAGGGAGGACAGCATTTAAACAATACAGATATTAACTCTGTTCCAGTGCCAGAGACACCTGCATGCTGTCATCTGATTACTGTGCCAGTTTTATATAATGACTTGGCAGCTCGGAGCGCTCTCTCTGTCACACACACACACACACACGCACAGTCTTCCTCTCTTTCGCTTCTCCCACACATCATGATAAGCAGATTTCATGGGTGAAATTGGATGGGGATTTTGAGACAGATGTACAGTATTTCTTGCACCTGCCTTAAGACTTTGGTAAATTTGGAGTCCTGCTTTCAAACCACTTCCTTGAATAGCAGTGCTTATGCGAGACTGCAGTCTGCCTTGAGCTGTAGAGTCAAGTGAAGTCAGATTTGTTTACGCAGGCCTTCATCACAAAACCACATCTGAAAGAACGTTGCGAAGTGCGAGCCTTCCTAAATTTAATCAACAACCATCACAAAAAACGATGAAATATAGTGCACCGGTAAAAGATAGTGTATGACATATAATCAGCGCTGCTGCTTGTGTGTATGATTTGCTCATATGTCAGTCGGGTGATGCTTGACCCATGAAACTATAAATGTTGCACTGATTAATCAGGGACGTAGCTGAAAGCCTCTGTTCCACCAGACACGTAGAGGTTGCAAATGAGATTGAGGATGAAAGAAAAGCAAAAGCTGAAAAGAGGAAACTGCTTTTTTTTGTGGCATAATGGAGCTCAGCTGTGATATGACGTGCAGTCGCTGCAGAGAGAAACAGAGCTTTTTCTGTGACTCCCCACACAGTCTGTTGATGAACAATCTTTTTAATAGTGTGTTTGCTGTTTTTAAAAATGGCAGGGGTGACCTTTTCCATTTCACGCTGCTTGCACCATACATTTAACCAGTTAGGGATATTCAGTGCTAAAACTCCACCTTGATGGTACCCTAGAAATCACATGCCATCGATTTGGCTCATTTTCCACACTTTAGAATCAAAGCCAGCTGTCAGTTACACCAATATAACAAAAATGGCAGGTTTTCAGATATGTGGTCATGCAGCGTGGTGAGAAACACGACAAAGTCTTAAAGCACTTGTACGTTAATAATAAGGCTGGCTTGATATATTGTCGCTAGTCTTGGCTCCCATAAAAACTAGTTGTAATTCATGATTTGGCCGTAATCACTGTAACCTGCAAGTGTAAGGTCAGTGTAAAGGGTTCCTGAAAGTAATTAAATCAAAATCATTTATAGCTTCCACTTTGCAATGGATCTATTATCATTTTTGTGGGGAGTCAGATGGAGGGGCTTAAAATAGATACCTCTGACTGCTCTCCAACTGTTGCTTCTTCCCATTCAACCCCTCAGGAACCTTCATAAGAAAATACACATTTTCAGTCATTATTCTTGGCAGCCAGCTCCGCCAAGCCCGACATAATTAGCAAGATATGCACACATGAATAATCACAACTTATATAAATGCTGCGGTATTTCATACTAGTGGAATTTAAATGAGTCCAAGGCCAGGAGTTATAAATTGCCCTCACTGCCTGTGAATAATAGCCATTATTCTTTTCAAAATAGGGGAGAGGGAGTGGAGAGGTGGGTTTACAGGGTGTGCCCATTTGGCCTCGTGTCCACAGTCAGAGAGCAAAGCAATCTTTCATAGTCCTCCTCTTTCTTCTTCTGTCTCTTCTCTCCCTCTCTCTCTCTCTCTCTCTCTAATAGCAAAGGACCTCCCATCAGTTTAATTGTTTGCTCACATTGTTTCCACCATAACCTTTTCCATGGCAGCTCGCTGGTCTCAGGAGACACATAAAACAAATCGTCAGCAGGGGGGAAATCTCCTTCGAGTAAACCAAGCTCAGTCACAATGCTAATGCTTCCCATTGTGTTGTTTTAGCCGGGCCCAGCTTGCATCCTCCTGAAATATCTTTTTATAGTGTTTTTTTGTTTTGTTTTGTTGCACATTTGCATAATAAAAGTGCCTGTGCTTTCACAGACGAAGGACACTTCTGTTTATGTAAATGTCATGAAGAGGGGATTAAAAATGGACAAAACAAGTGATTATGAAATGTTTGGGCATTCAAGGACTTTGATTGTCTTAGAAGTTTTTTATATGTAAATTCTTAAATTTACTTGAATTTAGTCTTATTATACTCCTG